>NC_142524.1:26401357-26606357 GCF_964205215.1 Stylophora pistillata
TTGTTTCTCGTGTTCAGTCCGCGCGGGACTGGTATAACTACGTCTTTTAAATTGTTAAATATTATGGGATAAACCATGTGCTCGTACTTGCAGAGGTCAAAAACTCGTTTTGGATGTTCGATTGTTTTCTCACTAGTTTATTCACTTATTCCTCGAGTCCACAAATCTTGTAAGTATGTTTTCAGTGTAGTTTTTCGTTTCGCTTCGTTTTGTTTACATTTGTGTTCTTTTTTGTACAGTTAAACCAGATCTTTGTAAAATAAAGAGTGATTCGAATATTGAAGTCTACATTTACGTTTGAAAGATTTACGTTGGATTCGCTGGTTATCGTCTTGGATTTCGTCGATTGTACAATGGAATTATCCGTTCTTTGATTGATCTTGTGCCATCAATAATTTGTTTCTTCGCTTCTGGATCGGTTCTGGATTAATATGGACCCACGTGGGTTGAGAAAGAAACCCGTTGAGGGAGCCGCTCATGAGAGAATTCTTCGCTTAAAGCGTAGCCGGTCTGGTTCAAAGGCGGTCGTCACCAGAAGACAGCGCGAATTAATCGAGCTTATGAAGAACTCTGACGATGTCGATTAGGTTAGAGCGAAGTTTCTTAAGTTTGAGTTAGCTATGAGAAATTTTTACGAAGCACATGATAAGTATCACGCTGAGTTGATAGATGGAAGTGCCATTCCGGATTCAATCGAATATTTTGAATCAGTGAAGCGCGTGGGAACCGCCGTGTTTCAGTCATTTTATACGTGGTCACAATCAGCTGAGTTTAAGCTCCAAGAAGAATTAGATCTTGCCATTAGTCTTCATCCCAAAGATTCTATCAGTAATATTGGTTCTGTCAATTCAAAGTCTGCCGTGAGTTCTAGAAGGCCTAAGCCCAAATCCACCGTAAGCTCTACTATCTCACGGTTAAGCACCGCCTCAAGTGCAAGGCTGAGAGCCTGTGCTAAGAAAGCTGCCTTGTCAGTAGAAGCATCTGCAGTGAGGACACGGCAGGATATTCAGTTACAAGAACTGTTGTTGAAGCAGAAGAAAGAGAATTTCGAGCTGGAAACCGAGTTAGCTAAGGCCGAGACAGAAGAAAAGGTGTACAGTCATTGCGAGGAGTAAAGTCCACCAAAACCATCAAGTCAGTCACTGACTTCACATGAAACTAAGAAGGGGACCACTGTGGTTGTCCCTGAATATCAAGAAAATCTTACACTGACCCTAGTGGCTCAATTTTCGACTTCCACCCCATGTCAAGATAAAGATAAAGACACTGTGGAAGTTGCGATTGATCAGACAGAGAAGGATTGCAGTCCTTTAAACCCAGATGCCTGTGAATAGAAAGGTTACACACACTCCCCCTGTACAAGTAGTGGTGAAAGTGCTGAAAGCAAATTATGGAAACAACATCTAGATCTTAGTCTCAAGAATGTCAGTCACACAATGGAGGTTCAGAAGCTGGAACAACAACAAAATCAACAGCTTTAAGAATTACTGAAACAGTAACAGCTTCAAACATTTGCGATGTCGTTGCCGCAGCCCAAAATCTCAGTATTTTCAGGCAACCCTGTTAAGTACTCAGACTTTGTACGAGCCTTTGAGAATTTAATAGAGTCAAAGACAAGCAGCCCGAACTCTCGTTTGTACTATCTAGTCCAATATACGTCAGGGGAAGTGAAGGAGTTAATGCAAAGCTGTTTGTCAATGTATCCCGCAAAAGGCTACAAGACTTCAAGAGCACTCCTCAAGGATAGATATGGTGAAAGCTACAAAATAGCAACTGCTCTCATTGATCAAGTAAAAAAATCTCCTCAGATTAAGGCAGATGATGGTCCTGCTTTGCAAAGGTACTCTGTTCTACTTACAAGTTTTAAGAACTCGCTCCAAGAAATTGGATATTTGAGCAAAATCGAAAACCCTGACACTCTCCAAAAGATCATTGGAAGGCTGCCATTTGGGCTCAGACAGAGATGGCGTGAAAAGGCTGACCACATCACAGCGGATTTGAAAAGGGAAGTTACTATTGGAGATATTGCAGAATTTGTCGAAGCTAAGGCTAGAATCGCCAATCACCCAGTGTTCGGGAACATCTATTCAAATGAAGACAAGAACACTGCTGCAGGCGCTGGCTCCAAACGAAGACACAGAACACCATCAAAGGAGCACAAAAGTTCTGCTTTCACGACACATGGAACTACCCCAGAAAGTCCCACTGACCCCCCTAAGGACGACACCGAAAATGTGCCGAAGAAGTCGAATGTTAAGTGCCCACTGTGTAAAGAGAGTCATCGGCTGTCACGGTGCCAGCTGTTCAGAGGAAAGTCAGTCGACGAGCGAATTAGTTTTGTGCGTAGTAGCGGACTGTCTGATAATTGTCTCGTGGCAGGACATATGGCAATGTCTTGCCCCAAGCAGAGCTACTGCCAGATAGTCGGATGTAAGATAGGTCATCGAAAACATTCTACGTTCTTACATCAGAAGAATGACAAACCAGCCAAAACAGAACCTGCATCGCCATCTGAGACTCAGTCGAGCAACATAGATAATGAGAAGCAAAATGATCGAGCACGAAGCTGTTTCACCGAAGTAGTTGCATGCGAAGGAACGTGTAGTGCCACTGGGGCCGGAGCGTCGGCTACAGGACTTGCTATAGTTCCAGTTAATGTCAGAACTAAGGCAAAGGAGAAGATGGTTCAAACCTACGCGTTTCTATATCCAGGATCGAATACTACGTTTTGCACTAACAAGTTGATAGAACGTCTGGGCACATCAGGTAGAAATGTCTCTAACTACCATGGATAGTGATAATGTTAATAGTGAGAGTCTGGTGGTCAATTTTGAGGTTTCTGATCTGAGGGGATGTAATGCTTTTGAGCTGTCGGATGTTCTCTCGCGAGTTAAGCTCCCAGTCAGACTTGATGACACTGCAGTTCAAAGTAATGTGGAAAGGTGGTTATACCTAAAATATATTGACTTACCTTGTATTGATGCCGAAGTCGAATTGCTCATAGGCAGCGATGCGCGCAAAGCCCTTGAGCCTCAAGAAGTGCAGAGAAGTGAAGATGGTGGCCCATATGCTGTGCGAACACTGCTAGGATGGACCATCAATGGCCCACTTGGTAGGCTGAGTTAGTCAAGCCTTACAACAAACCGTACTTAGTCGCATGTTCTCGTGGACCAGCAGTTCGCGCGTTTCTGTAAAATGGAATTTAACGATTCCTAGTTCAGCATCGAGAAAGGATTGTCGCAAGATGATAAGAGAGCCCTTGCCATGATGGAAGAGTCTGCCGAGGTTCGCGATGGTCATTATGAAATTGCACTTCCTTGGAAGGTCTTCCCTCCTGATCTACCTAACAACAAGTTGGTCGCTGAACGTCGCCTTGGGTTGCTGAAGAAGAGACTGGTGAAGGATCCGAACTACACCGGAAGTATTCTGTATTTATGGATGACATGTTTAACAAAGGTCATGCACGAAAGGTTCCTGAAGATCAGCGTGATGGTTCGCTCGCATGGTACTTGCCTAATCATCCTGTCACTCATCCGCAAAAATCCGACAAGGTCAGGGTGGTCTTCGACCGTGCGGCAAAGTTCCAGAATGTCTCGCTCAATCAACAGATATTGCAAGGACCCGATTTAACCTACTCACTCACTGGAGTTCTGAAAAGATTTACAGAACAGCCGATAGCCATTATGGCTGACGTCGAGAAAATTTTTTGTCAAGTACAAGTACCAACCGAGGATAGCAAGTATCTGCGCTTCCTTTGGTTACCGGGTGGTGACACGGATAAAGAACCAGAAGAATTTCAAATGCTAGTTCACCTTTTCGGAGGTGTTTCGTCCCCCAGTTGTGCCAAGTATGCACTGCAGAAAACTGCCGATGACAATGCAGAACATTTTGACAAAGACATCATTCAAACAGTAAAAAGAAATTTCTATGTTGACGATTGCTGGAAGTCTGTGGAAGATAACCAACAAGCAAGTCGATTGGTCAATCAACTACGTCAGTTGCTAGCTAGAGGAGTTTTTCGTTTAACAAAATGGATTTCAAATGCCTATGATGTCATTCAGTCAGTCTTCATGTCTGAGAGAGCCGGATCCGTCAAAGAGCCCGATCTCGAGAACTTGCCTGTAGGGCTTGCCCTCGGCATTCAGTGGGATGTCCAGTGAGATACATTCTGTTTCAAAATTGTCGTGAAGGACCGACCCCCAACGAAGAGGGGTATTCTCGCTGCCATAAGTTCAATTTATGACCCTCTGTGATTCATTGTCCCGTTGATTCTGTCTGCGAAAGCAATTCTGCGTGATCTGTGCCGGAAAGGATTAGACTGGGATGACAGAATTCCACATGAAGATTTAGTGCGTTGGCAAGACTGGCTGAGGGAACTTCCTTAACTTGAACTGTTCGCCCTTGAACGTTATTTAAAACCCAAGAACATTGGCCGCATAGTGTCTAGCCAACTTCACAATTTTTGCAGATGCATCAAGTGAAGGATATGGTGCTGTTTCGTACCTTCGAGTCGTCAATGAAGCTAAAAATGTTCATTGTGCCTTTTTGATGGGAAAGTCACGACAAACGCCCCAGAAGGCAGTTACTATTCCTCGCCTGGAGCTGTCAGCCGCTGTGGTTGCCACAAGATTGAACAGCTCAAGTAGTTTAAGGCCTGGGTCAGGAGATTAAATTGCCTTGACAAAATAAACAGCCATATCTCCATAAATATACAGCCCATTTCGCTGAAATTTTCAGGGACGATAGATTTTCATACCAACTTTTACCTTATGGCAACGATGTCGACGGCGACGGTCACGTGTCGGGTCACGTGATCATAACGCTGCGCAATCGGTTTTTATCGGAATTGGTAAGATTTACACACAATCGTTACTGATCAATGAATGAGAAAAATACTCATTAAAAAATGCTAGCCATCTAAGTTTGGAATGAATTCCCTTCGTTCTTTAAAAAAGAGATTAGAGATTTTTAGGAGCTGAGAAGGAACTTTTCTCAACTTAATGGTATTTAAATTGTTATCAACTCGACTCGGCACTTCATTCCAAACGTGAAGATAAAGTTTATCAACACCTTCTTCCATTTCACTAAAAATAACTGCTTGAGATGGAAACTTCGGCACCGGCGATAGCATTCTGACTACCCCTTTTTTAACTACGAAAGCAGCCATTTTGCTTCTTTTCGAACATAATACATGAAGGAGACTTTAATACCACGTTTTACCGCTGACCAAAAAGGCGCAAATCAAATATGGTGGTTATAGTCGTCTGAAGGTAGATCACCGGAAAAATCTCCGATGGGAAAGCAAAGCTGATGGCTTCGCAGGCCAAAAAGCGAATGAATTATCATTTACTGTTCTAGTTTTGTATGTTTTCATCTCCTGTAATTGTAAGGATACTGAAATACTGTAATAGTATTACTTCAAACTGTTTGTTGCTTTTTTCGAAATTTCCACGTCCGTGACCGCAAGGAAATAAAAGATGCTAAAATAAATTAAGAGATGTACTGTGGGACTCACTGCATGGGTTGTTGTTGCCCATGAAGTCAAATATACAACAGCTTTCATGGTTCTCTTTACACGACAGCGAAATCAACCCACAACATGTATCAAAATTAAGCCACAGGAGGTGGGAGGTGGAAGGGAGAAATAACTGCTAGTATTAGTGCTCCATATGTTTAAAAATTATAACCCCACCCTTAGGTCTTATGATAAATCTGTTGGTAAGAAATGAACAGGGCTTTCAACTGGCCTGGCAGCAAAAAAGGGTGAAAAACAAGGTTATTCAAAATTCAAATTCCCCCTTCCCACCCCATCTTGATGGAGAGATAACTTCCATGTGCACTTTGCACTGATTTCCTGCTGGCTCAGTTGGAGGCGTCTGTCCAATTTCATGTCGTACAAAATAACAAAAAAAGGTAATATATTATTAAGTGAAAAAGGAAATAGAAACAAAATGTAAATTGACATGGGGATTGACTGGGGTTTGATTCACTCGTGTTTATTTATGGGATACTAAGTCCCTTGCCCGAAAAAAAAATTCAAGAAATGACAATGAATCAGAAAAGGCAGACAAAAGCTGGCAATTGGAAGAAAGATATTGGCTCTACATGGAACATTTCAAAGAATATCCCCTTTCACATGTGAGCAAAAGTATTTCTTTCCATAAATCTTTTGAAGGTCACTAAATACTTACAGGTAGAAAAAAAAAGCACAATTGCAAAAAAGTATATTTCATTAATAGGTCTTTTTCTCAAAAAATATCAGGCCATTGATAGCCAAATTTCAAAGTGGTCACCGCCATAAAAAAAAAAAAAAGCAACAGTATCTAAATGCATATTCTGTGGAAAGCTGGCAGAAAACTGCCCAAGGTAAAAAATCTCTGCACCAAGTAGAATGCAAATGCTGTCTCTTAACAACACCAGTGGAGAGTTGCCTCTTCGGTTGTGTGGCAAGCAGGAGGGAGGCAAGCAGGAGGGAGGCATTCACAGAAGTAAAAAGTCGAGCCAAAGAGCTTTCAGGAAAAAAAATCTTCAAACCAACACAAAAAGAAGTCAAAAACATAGGGTCAGTGATATATAAGGAATTCAACTCTCTATGTAAAGAGTGACTGGGAAAGTCCTTTAGAGAAGTAATGTCCATGGTTTCCGAGGCTGGGTTGACAAAGAAAGTTTCACCTGTTCAGGCAAAAAAAAAAAATCCGTAAAGAAAAGAAAAAGTTAAAACAAAATATAGAAAATTCCTGAAAAAAAAAAATTATGTCAACCTTCACCTAGCTCAATGAACATATTTCGCAGCCAGGAAAAGGCAAAGAATGGTAGAATGTTTTGAAACAATTGATGAGGCCAAAAGGAGGGTAAAAAATGCCCCGAAGCGGAACACCTGAAGTCATACAGCCTGAAAAATTACACAACCTAAACCGCAACCCCAAATCCAGATATTGCGCCAAAAGGTATGAAAACCACCTGGCAAAAATACAAGTTCTTGTTCTGAAGGCCACTAAGCAGCTACAGTCTGATATAAAAGTATGGGATGCACTCTTCTTAATGCAGAATAACTGGCTTCCCAATGCTAATTACTATCGGTTTTCAGATGAGGTAACAAGTACTCTTCACAAGAAAAAAGTTGCTCTGAAATTGCTACAATCCTGGAAGATGATTACAGTACATTTATAAAGTATTTTGATCAAGCATTCTTACCTAATTTTATTCCCTTAAATGACTTAGTCAGGTCAATTTAAAAAGGTAATAAGTTGCTTGAAAGTGATAGTTGTCCATCATTTTTACCACCAAAAGCTTCGGATTTAAGAGCAAATTTGTTACTGGTAATTAACACTTAATTACTACTTGCTCACCTTCATCATAAGCAAGTCAAAGATTATGTTTGACTGCAAGATAGCTGTACTGTTGAGCTATCTTGTCCCTATGGATTGAAAAAAAATACACTGTGAACATGACATCAGAAAAGAAGTCTCTTGCAACAGTTTACATTACTTGACTTAAAATACTGCCATAACGTAGATGCCTTTAATTTCACAAGTTCCTCAACATGCCCTGATGAATGTGGAAGTTGTACAAGAATGTAAGTAAAAATCATAGTTAAGAAAAGGTAATAGAAAGATTCCCATTTAGTATGTTCTTGTATGATTGAGAATGTTTGTGTTAGTCGTCACAGGCTGGCAATTCAGTCATTGTTAACTAAGGTTAAAGACGACATCCCAATTTAGTTTGTCACCTCTCTTGAGGTGGATTCAATCTAAAACATATAGATAAGTATACTTTAAATTTCGCTGCACATGTATAAGAACACCACTGTTGACGCATAGCTTTTTGCTCTCTCTCATTTACATGCCTTGTAGATTGAGTAATAAACTCTCTTTGTTGAAGCTCATATAAATACATTTACCCACAAAAGTGTTGTACTGTAACTCACCGTTAAATTTCTAACTTGGGATTGAGCCGCGGCATTTAATTTAATTTGGTAAAAAAAAAATTACGCTACGGGTAACTTTTCACTCCGCGGTTTATCAATTTCCACCTCATCCTACAGTGACGAGAATGGAAAATTTCCGAAACATACCAAAAAATTTCTAATTCATAATTCAGTTAACGAAAAAATGCGCTTTCCTTGAATGAAACGTTCGTTATTTGGATTTACGCCTCAGAGCATTATGGAAGCTACGGCAAATTAGAGCTAACTTGCCGAATGAAACCCAAAACTACCACTCACCTCAGCTGTAGACCTCACATCTGCACGAAAACAACGTCTTCTAAAAAAAATTGCGGTAGATATATCCATCTTCGCCTCCCCAAAAGCGTAAAGGCCCTCTGATCTAAACTTCGCACGCGCCAGACGGTAACGGCGGCCATTTTTAAGTAAGTCTCTGGCAGTGGATGAAAGGTTCTTTTGGACCGACAGCACATGTGTGTCGAGCTGTATCGTGAACAAGGAAAAGAGGTTCCAGACGTTCCTTGCGAACAGAATGACAACAATCCATGAAAGATCGCGAGCAGACCAGTGGTACTATGTTGGTACAGGTTCTAACCCTGCTGACGATGCATCTAGAGGACTTTCCACTGAAGAGCTTATCCACAAAAACCGCTGGACCAGTGGCCCTTCCTTTCTCTTGGAAGCAGAGGACTGTAGCTGGCCTAAGCAACCCGACGTTAAGAAAGAAAGGAGAACCTTCTCAGTAGCGTCTACAGTTGAAGTCGACTTCTTAAACAGAATGGTGCAGTCCTGTTCCTCCTGGTATAGGCTCAAGAAGTTGATGGCGTGGATACTACGCTACCGTTCTAATCTTCTGCGAGAGTGTCGCGGAAGGAAGGAAGCCAGAGCTAAAGTACTCATCTCTGGGAAACCCAGTCCCATCAGTGTAGAAGAAATGCACTATGCTGAGATAGAAGTCTTGAAGTATGTACAAAGGCAAAGCTTTAGCGGAGAGTTGGTGTATCTTCAGAATAAACAATCAGATGTTGTGCGCAAGAAATCAGTCCAAGCCAGCTGCGCACGTTCTGTCAAGAAATCAAGCTCAATTGCCAAGTTGGATCCGGAGTTGGGCAATGGCCTGCTGTGCGTTGGGGGAAGATTGAGGCACGCACAAATTGAACAAGAGCGAAGACACCCTATAATACTCCCAAAGAATCATCATGTTGTAGATCTGATCGTCAGCCATTACCATTTTCTTTCTGGACATTCTGGTCAATAATATGTGCTCTCTTTGATCAGAAAGAGTTACTGGATTATCAAAGGAAGAGTCGCCATGAGAAGAGTTGTAAATCATTGTTTTAGCTGTAGACGAAGACAGGCTCCGTCTGGAGCTCAGAAGATGGCTGATCTTCCTGCTGACAGAGTCACACCTGATAAACCCCCGTTCAGTTTTGTAGGCGTTGATTCTTTTGGTCCGTTTTGGGTAAAGAGGGCCAGAAGTCAAGTCAAGCGTTATGGTGTCTTGTTTACGTGTTTGGGTACCAGAGCCATTCACTTGAAAGTCGCTCAGAGTATGGACACAGATTCGTTTGTAAACTCATTGCGCCGCTTCAATGCAAGGCGAGGTATCCCGGAAGTGATGAGGTCCGAGAACAGGTCAAATTTTGTTAGCGGAAACAAGGAGCTCCGAGAACCTATCTCTGAGTGGAATGAGAGTCGGATCCATGAGTTCTTCTTGCAAAGGAATATCAAGTGGCTGTTTAATCCACCATCAGGATCCCATTTTGGTGGCATATGGGAGCGATGTATTAGAACTGTCAGAAAGACTCTCCTTGCTCTCGTGAAGGAACAGCCGCTGGATGATGAATGGTTAACCACCCTGATGTGTGAGGTAGAATCTGTTATTAATGGGCGTTCGATAACGAAATCGTCAGGTGACCTATCGGAGTCTGAAGCTCTTACCCCGAATCATTTACTGCTGTTACGGTCAGGCCCGAATCTTCCTCCTGGCGTGTTCAGTAAAGAAGATGGCTACTCTCGAGGAAGATTGCGCCAGGCACAATATATGACGACGTATTTTGGCGAAGATGGATTAAAGAGTACTTGCCGCAGTTGCAGGAGAGGCAGAAATGGGCTTATCCATCACCGAACTTTGCCGTTAATGACATAGTGCTTGTGGTTGATGATAGAGTACCAAGATCTTCATAGCCTCTTGGTCGGATTATTACTGTACGCAAGAACAGCACCGATGGGTACGTGCGAAGTGTAACTGTGAAGACCAGAACATCGCTGTATGATCGCCCTGTTGATAAGATTGTTCTCCTGGAGTCGGTGGAGATGTCAGAAGGCATGAAATGAAACATTACTGAACTGATATGATTCGAGCTTTATATTCTCCCGCAGAATTGTCAGATATAACGTTTTGCAGTTAATGGCTTGAACCCGGGGGTAACTTGTGAAGGTGTAGTCTGATCATACAGCAACCATACCGTACATAAAAGGCATGTCTGAAAACATCTCGCGCATCTTACTACCCTTCAATATCCTCGTCGCCCACAAACCCATCACCACACTACGTCAGTTCCTAACCAACGTTAAAGACAAAGACGAACCGAGGAACAGACAGGAAACGATTTATAAGATCAATTGTTCCGACTGCCAAGCCTACTATATCGGTGAGACTGGCAGAAACCTCACAACAAGACTGACTGAACACAGACGGACGACGAGGAAAGGTGATGTCAGCAATCACATTGCTGAACACCATCGACTTACTAACCACAACATTGACTGGGACTCTGCGCAATGCCTAACCTATAGCACTGACTATTTTCAACGACTGACACTGGAAAGCTGGTTTACTAACTTAGAACAGACTCCCCTAAACATATGTCAACAACTACCCGCTCCATACAAACGACTCATTCACGACATAAACATCACACACGACCGAAAAATAAGGACCTAACTTTACCGACAGATCGAAACAGACCAATCACGACCGACTTACGTCACTTGAGTCTTACAGCCAATAACACCACGGCAAAACCAACCGATCATTTCACACGAACTGGAATAAGAACATTCTACTGACAACAGTCATTCACTTGACTCTGATGATGACTTCCGCACAGGTTGTCGAAACGTCAGTCACTACCACCGACAACAGTCCTTCTCAGGACTACACTCACCCGGACGATCAGACTACACCTTCACATGTAACGTTTGTTTGCGTCAAATTTCTTTTCAAATCTTTGTTTAGTGCGTCCGATTTTAGAGGCCGGAATGTAAGTTACAAAACGTTCTACAATTGTTTACTTTGTTTCTCGTGTTCAGTCCGCGCGGGACTGGTACAATTTCGTCATTTAAATTGTTAAATATTTTGGGATAAACCATGTGCTCGTACTTGCAGAGGTCAAAAATTCGTTTTGGATGTTCGATTGTTTTCTCACTAGTATATTCACTTATTCCTCGAGTCCACAAATCTTGTATGTTTTCACTGTAGTTTTTCGTTTCGCTTCGTTTTCTTTACATCTGTTTCCTTTTTTTGTGCAGTTAAACCAGATCTTTGTAAAGTAAAGAGTGATTCGAATATTCAAGTCTACACGACTGCTCAAACTAGAAACTAGTGAGCTACGCACAATTGCACGACATTACTTATCCTAGTAGAGTGCTCAATTTGAACTTAAAAGCAAGTTTTGTAATGCCAAATAGCTATATTTAACTGCAGACAGTTTTTAAGTTTTGAAAAAGGATTTATTTTCATTAAGTCACTAATTACAAAATAAAAGTGCAGACCGCACATGGACTTGGCCCTAACTAAATACTAGTAAGCAAAATAAAGTATTCAAAGTCCAAAGGAAGGTCCTGAAGAGACATTTTATACATATCTAAAGGGAGTCGTAAGTTAAACTAAGATAATTCTACGCTACAAGTAAAGATAATTCTAAGTTGAATTTAAAGTAATCAAAAAAAAGAGTAAATAGCTAAGAATAATGATATAACTAAGGATAATCTTAATTTAATATTAATATAACAGTAAAGCTAATAGATAACTTACAAGAATTATCTTAAATGTATCTCCTAAGATAGTTTTAAGTTAAAACTAAAGATAATTCTAATAAGGCCGACATTGGTGTAACCTTTAACTAAGGAAAGACATAACTAAGGATAATTTAGTGAAAAGAACCTAAAAGAAACTAACCTACTATGAAAAATTTAACCTATTTATTAAATTAGTCACTAAATCAACCATTTACTGGAAAATTTTGATAGTAGTGTTATTCAATCGACACAGTGCTGGATCTTCCTATCAATTATTAAAGTCAGATAAATAGAGATCAAATGAAAGTGGTCACAGAGAATTGTCCTCTCAATATCATTGAGGATATAACGGATTATACCTTCATGACTTTCATTTCCATTGCGAAAAGTAGCATCGTTATTGAAAAACTTCCCAATGCCATACAAGATCGTTTTGATAAAAAAAACGGGCCAGTCGTGCATTTTTTTGGGCTGACTGGAGCCCACTGAAAAAAGAAAACAGAAATGTAAGACGAGAAGAAATTACCAAGAAGGGAGGACATCACAGGAGAAAAATAAGACCACACTTTTTTAGCACGGGAACAATTAAGAAAACAGTTATCAATTGTTTCTTTTCGAGAGCAGTAGGCACATTTATCAGAATCAATATATATAGCCCCAATGTTTAGGAAATCGCGGACTTTAACGGCTCGAAGGACAATTTACCATAACACATCATTCTTATAGCTTTTAGAAGAGTCATCTCGAACCAATTTCCAAAGATTGTCAAGTTTGAAATCAAAAGGGAGAACGAGGGACCAAAAATGGTGAAGAATCGGGGAAGCAGAATTATCTTTTAGCAGGGCCTGATAGCATTTTTTAGAGGTGAAATCAAAGTCTTGCCACTCTTTGCCGGATACGTTCCCGCGAAGAGTGGTAAGCGCCGAAAAACATTTCTCGTAATATGGTCTGATTTTCAATAGTGTAATCAACCAGCACGCACCCATTGTCGAGAAAAGAGTAAGGCGGAAAAAGCTTCTACCTTGGATGAATACAGTCAACTCTCTCTAAGACACACACTATCGGGACCGGCCTCAGCTGTTCGTCTCAGAGAGGTGTCCGGCTTATAGAGAGTCGACGTAACATGACCCCAGGAATTTTAAGATAATACCATGCTGAACCTGTGCACAGTGAATACGCATCTGTTTAAACTTTGTTTTAAGTTACTTTCTTGAACGAAGTCTACAAAGTGGAACAAATACATATTTGTAAAATTGAATCTCTTGTCGTATTACAATCAATAGTTAATGGGTTAACTAGAGTGCAAACAGTGAACAGTATATTCTGCACTGTCTTTCGTAGCCTGTTCCAGGCTTCGAGATGTATTGGTGAAAGCCATGGCTTCGGTCGGGCCATGGACTTAGGAAGAAAAGAAATCTGTGATCGTGGATTGTTTCAGGTGCAAGAGTTAAAAATCCTCAAAGCGCTTACCAACGCTGCTTAATTTGATACGAGGATTTCATCTTGCAGCGTTGTTGAAGCGAATTCCTTTGTCATCTCCAAGTTATTTTTTCAATGAGACAATGGCTGATTTAATTTTAACTTGTACTGTAGGTATTCCGCCGACAAGATAAGAGCTGTCAATTAAACGTCTGGTGTTAAAAGGAATCTCGGGTACTTGGTAACTTAAGAAGTTTTCTTCCCTACATCGTAATTTGCGGTCTCAATCAGCACCTCACAACTGTCCGTTGAAGATTTCAAAGCGTCCGTTGTCCGACTTATAGAGGTGTCCGTCTTACAGAGAGTTTGTTTATAGTAAAATGACTAAGAAACGGCCGGGACCAACACCAGTTGTCCGTCTTATAGAGGTATCCGTTAAGAGAGAGTTCACTGTAGCTCTATCATTGATTGTATCCTAACCAGAGCTAAGTTCAAGAAACGTGCAAAAACTAATGTCCTATCGAACACCATGTATAAGAAGCTAAGGAATCAAGTTGTCAAAATGATCGCTAACGCAAAATCGGTCCATATGAGAAATGAAATCACTGAAAATATGGGCAACCCCGAAAAACTCTGGAAAGCTCTTAAAATGCAATACCAACACATCCGATTCCATCAACACCCTCTTTCATTGAAATAGATGGCTAAGAAATAACAGACCCACTTTCCACGGCTGATGCTTTTAACGATAATTTCACTAACATAGAGCGGGCTGTAAACTCGGCTCAGGTCACAGTCAACGAACAGGTACTTGCTAACATAGAGGCTAGCATTCTGCACTTTATTAATGCTCGCATAGATGTTTCCACGTAGTTTGATATCCCCCTCATGACCACTGGACAAGTTGAAGAATATACAAAGCGCATAGGAGGAAACAAAGCCACAGGCCTGGATGGGATTGGAATTAAAATTCTAAGACTAGCACTAACGGTGATGTCTAATAGTTTGACTAATATCTACAATAGATAAGAAAAAGAGCGAAAAAGCTGTTGCAGACGAATTTAATCAGTTTTTCGTATCTGTTGGCCAGAGCACTGTTGACAAAATTACGTCCCTGGCTAATGAATGCAACCTAACACTTAATCAGAATTATTTTGTACCGAGACAATACGCTCTCTCTGACCAGTTCACACTGAGTACCATTGATTATAAACAAATAGAACGTATAATAGCAGTGATGCCTTCAAACAAGGCCCCAGGGATAGACAAAATCTCGATTCGTGTCATCAAGGATTGTCTTAATCCAATTGTTCACCCAATAACGTCTATTGTTAATGCATCCTTTCAAAACTGTGTTTTTCCATCAAAATGGAAAACAGCTGTGGTTACACCAATCCCAAAAGAGGGCGACCAGGAACAGGCAAACAATAATAGACCCATCTCACTTATACCAGTCTTATCAAAGGTTTGCGAAAGGGTAGTACATAATCAGCTCACCTCGTATCTGCAATCGAATGACACCTTAACAAAGAGCCAAAGCGGTAACAAGAGATGGCATTCGTGCGAAACGTCTGTGATTGAAACAACTGACACAATTCTTAACGCCATTGACAAAAAGAAGTTAACGGCAGTTGTTCTATTAGATATGAGCAAAGCCTTCGATAGCGTCAATCACGACACGTTAATTTTAAAACTGCAAGATGTCGGAATTTCCAGTGACGCTCTCCAATGGTTTCGTAGTTACCTAAGCAACAGGACACAAATAGTACGAATCCATTCAACGCTATCTGAGTCTTTGCCTGTGACCAACGGCGTCCCTCAAGGAAGTATCTTAGGCCCACTACTATTTAGCATATATAAGAACGATCTTCCATCGATCCCACAGAAATGCAGCACTCAGAGTTATGTAGATGATACGAGACTCATCACTTCCTTCGAACTTAAAGACAACCTGGATGCAATTGCTGATTTGGAAGACGACTTGTTTAAAATAGGAGAATGGTGTTCGAACAACCAATTGTTACTTAACCCTGGCAAAACCAAGCTGATGATATTTGGCAGCAGGCAGATGCGTGCAAAATTTCAATTTCGCTCCCTTTCCTTTATGGGTGAGGACATCGTCCCCGCAGACATCGCCAAAGACCTTGGTGTGATTTTGGATTCTAATTTAACTTACGATGAACACATAATTAAGACCGCTTCCTCGTGCATGTCCCGCCTCGGCCAAATAAAACGTGTCAAGCATGTTTTCGACAAACGTACACTTTTGATGATTATTAATTCCTTAGTTTTCAGCAGGTTATTTTATTGTTCCAATGTTTGGTCAAATACCTCAAAATGTAATGTTAACAAGTTACAGGCGGTGCAGAACTTCGCATGCCACATTGTTAGCGGTGCGCGTAAATTTGACCACGTTACACCAATTCGCAAGGAACTAAATTGGCTTTCAGTTCAAAGCCAGCTTTACTACCGGAACGCTACTATGGCCTTTAGATGCATGACTGGTCAGGCCCCAGAATACCTCTCATCAAAACTCATAAAGCGAGCCGAGGTTAGTCGACGTAGCACCAGAAATTCGCAGCTTTTGCAAATTCCATTCTTTAGAACAGCTAGCGGTCAGAGAACATTTTTCTATAGAACTGTAAACTTATGGAATTCTTTGGATAATTCCTGTAAGCTGTGTAACTCCGTTAATGTTTTTAAAAAACGTTTAAGGTCCAAATTACTTAAAGAGTTGTAATTTTATATATATATTTGTATACTTTTCTTTCTCTTTTAAAACATTCAGATTTTAAAACATTTTTAATTGTAAATAGGATTTTTTAATTGTAATAGGATTATTTTTATAACATTGTCTTTGAAAAGCCCCCTTGGGGAAAGTCAATAAAGTATGTATGTATGTATGTAACTGATGACGTAATACGCATGAAGAAATTATGCATGATGTTCAAAATTGTGAACGGAGAGTCTACATTACGCATTATTTTACAAGCTATTGAACTTATTTAAAAAACATCCATTCTTATAATACGCGAGTTTCTTTTCATGATCAACTGTTCGTGTAAATCGGGATATTCTGGAGATGGAAGGACATGCAAAGGTGAACCAGACCAAAACCCTAATTATCTTGACGAACAAAGGAATAAAAATTAAAGAAAAAAACATGTCAGTCAACCCTATAAATTATCAAATTAGTCACGTACTTAGGGGTTTTCCTTGCTAAGTCAGTTGCCTTGAATTTTACAGATATCAACTAGCTTGCCGACGGAACAGCCAACTAAAGTGCTGAAGAAACTAAAAAACATATTCAACCCTATAATGTAGTAACGTGCCTAAGAAGTTCTCCTTACTAAATCGGTTGGTTTGAGTTTACAGATATAAATGAGTGTGCCATTAGAAAATCCAGCTGTAGTATTGATGCTCTGTGCAACGATACCAAGGAGTCGTATCGCTGCAAATGCAAACCAGGATTTACTGGAGATGAAAGGACTTGCAAAGGTAATCAAAACGCATCTTAGTCTCAGAGTCTAATCTTAATCAATTAAATAGGGTCTGGTGACTGATGTCTAATTCTCATCAACTAAATACATCAAATCGTATTATAGTCAATCCCCATAACTGGCTTGATGGCCCTATTGGTTAGAGAGCTGCTGAAAAATTTGCAAGATTACCTGTCGGATTCCTCTTTGGGTTCAATTCGTTTTACACACTTTATTTTCACATCTGCAATGATGACGTTTTAATAAAATGAGAATATTTTCATATTTCAATAGCCAACGTGGGTCTCCATTCGTTGTTCATACTCTGCTTTTAAATCTGCGTTAATTTCTAAAGTTAACTGCAGTGATGAGATTCTTGTTAACGAAGAGCTCTTTCAGATATGAACGAGTGTGCTTCAGGAACACAAAACTGCAGTGCTGATGCAGTGTGCAACAATACCAAGGGATCGTACAACTGTACATGCAAACCAGGACACTACAGAGATGGAAATATCTGCCGTTTGGGTAATATTATTCATGCGGTATTTGTTAGTTTCTTGAAATGCTTCTGTTTATACATCAGTTATGAGACGTTCTTTTCTGTTAACTGGTAAAAAATAAACAAACAACCCAACAAAAACAAAACAAAACAACAAAAAAAGAAAAATAAAAAATATGGAAAAATTCGATAAAAGCCTTGTTAGGAACTATTGAGAAAACAAATTAAAAAGACGCTCGAAGGGTTTATAAACACTACTCTGCGTAAATAGCGGCCTTCTGGTGTGCATTTGAAACTTCAAGTGTTGTGAGAACGAACGGCAAAGCTGTGAGTGGTTTGGACGCATCTTAAATTCTCGGCTCCGTTGCTTGCAGTTTCATCGTGTGCATTAGACACCCACCGACACCACGAAAACACGAGGAACCAAGTCGCAATAGCTTTGATCTGCTTTGCATGGTGAGTATCTCGAACATTCACAAAGCTTACTTAAGTGAAACCAATACAACTATGGGTTACTTCTGACCCTCAATTGGAATCGCTCCATGGATAATTTCAAAGCTATCACAGATGAATGAAGTCGATAACTTTCGTACTAAGGGACTATTCTTCCCTCTAATCGGCGACCAGTCACACTTTTTAACTTGGATTTGAATGTTATATATTTCTCTTCTACATATAAACGTTCCCCTTAAAAAAAATGTTTTTACATCACCCCGTTCTTTTTTCCTCCTAAAGGCTTCTTTGCTGTTGATATACCTTTTTTTTTCCAACTTTGACATGTAAGGAACTTTTCGACCGCAATGTGTAAGTCAATAATTAATTAATTTAAAGACAAAAACAAAGCCGAAGAGAACTATAGAGGGAAAACATGAAAATAATAGGACTAATAATTCGAAAATGAAGAAGGACAAGGAAAGCTCTGAAAATGAGGATACTGAGAATAATAATCTTCATAATAGAATAATCTTCCACACTTGAATCTCGTTTGAGAGGAATTAAAAGTACTTTGTATCATTTACTGAATATGTAGAAGCCATGGCCTTCATCAAATTTCAGATGTATTTCTCCTAATAAAGAGATACTTTATTCAATAGATCCAAAATGAGTGGCGAGGTCACCCTGCTCCTAGACTCAATGCCAATTTCTGTTTTCTGTCACGATGGAGACTTTGGATGCGGAGATAGGGGATGGACGCCAGTTATGAAGATCAATGGTAATAAGGTATGAATTTATCGGGAAAGAAATGTATTGTGAATACAGGTGAATGCAAAGATGCGAGAAAGGGGATGGGCAAAATGGCAGCTGTTTTCCTGAAAAAGGTCAAGCTTCGCTCGCTTATCTTCACTGAGTAGGAGCCTGAAACAGGCTATTACTGTTATTTCATTAATTAAAAATTAAGAAAAAAATTAATTATTTGTTATAAATTTCAGAGTACCTTCCATTACGATTCCCAATTTTGGAGGGACAGAAGTTCTTAAAACCTTCCAAGAGGCAAAACTGGCTTTGACTTTCAAGAGAGAAAGTTACCAACCTACTGGGACTTATCCTTTTCCAACATCTGTCTCGGTATGAAGATTGGCAATCAGCTCAGATTCATTGTCATCAACAAGCATGCCAACTCTCTCCATTCACTTATCGCTAATGGAGAATACTGCACCATCTTACTTGGTCGTGAAAAGTGGATCACAGGCCTCCTTGCAGCCCCACTGCAGCATGGAAGGATTCAACGCGGTTGGAGAAAATCTTGATCAATCCGTAGCAAGAATCGGCATCATTGCTAACCAGCAGAATGACTGCTCCTCTTGTGACTCCAGGATTGGTTTTGGCACTGGAGGACTACATGATGACTCCAATACTTGTGGAAACGAGGCAAAGCACAAGTCTAATAATGGAGACAAACACATCAAAGCCATGGGGTACATCCTGTTGGAGTGACGAGGGACACAGCTAAATTCCAAACTCTTAAGTTAAAAACATCATGAATAAGGACATTGCAGTGTTGAGGCTTACCAGCTGATTAAACTATGGATTCAGCAAAATTTCCACAATCAAATAGTTTAATCTTCAGTTGAGAAATAGTAAATTAGTTGTATTTGTGCAGTCGCAAGTAATATTCGAAGAAACAAAGAAATTGAACGGTAATAATAAAATTACAATACAACAATAAACATTAGAGAATATGAAACTTTAAAAGCACCTGGACAGGAATGACAATTTTAGTGGTTATGAAGGTTTCGCCCCATACACCCTTCTCACGCAGCGTCATCTTGGATTCCATGCCGCAACAAATCGAGGCTGAACGGACATAGACTTTGGGGGTGTGTTACACTAGTGTTACAGTAGGGATATATGACAAGTAAGCATGGCCCAAGATCATTGCTCTCTTAACTTCTGTACGAACGACAAGAGAAATCAGAGTGGCAAGAACTTATATTTTCTTAACTTTCCTTCAAATTCTTTTTTGAGATCGAAATGGGACCCGGTTTCCCCCCCCCCCCCCGGACCTCCATAATTTAGCTACAAGAGTCGATCGCTGCTGTAGCCGTATTTTCAATTCTAACGAGCTTTCTATTTTATATGTCTAAGATCAACCTTTTGCCATTACGTTAACGGTAAAATAATTACACTGTATATATTTTTCACTGAGTTACAAATTTTTCAAAATACTTATCTCGAGCACTGAAATTTGTGATGCGTGAGGTACATGTGGTTGAAAGCTATTTTCTCTTATGTGGGACCTAATCTCGAGTCAAATCTATTACAGCCTATAAGCACTTACACCTAATAAGTAAATTATGGAATAAAACTTTTGGGCACTCTTCATGGCGCGCCCCAGAGAGCTTTGCGAATTTAACAAATATTCGCCATTTTGATCGAAACCAAAGATAACACGATCCGCACATGAATCCGATTTCTAAGCCCTAACGGCCTAAAACTGCTTGAAGATAAAGCACCAAATCCTTAATGAAGTATCACATCGATAAAAGTATTGTTTTGTCCGTTTTACATGGCATGGAGGAAATGTTTCAGATTAATCTTTCTCTGTAGTCATATGCAAATTAGCTGCTTGCGTTTTTCGAAACACGCGTCCAAAATTGTTTCCGTAGCAATATTTGACCATGAAAACAATAGTTTCTATAGAAGTGGAAACGTTACTGTTGTATCCCTTTTGGACTTGAGAAACTTACTTAATGTTCAAGAGCGCTAGCCTTTGTTTTCAGTTATCAACGACGTGCCAACGGAATTTGTTGTTGAAAAAGTTGTTCATTTCACTCGTGTTTATTACTGTGGCCAATTTGCCAGATTTGACGATTTCTTCCAGCTATTGCTAAAGTTTTCCTTTTAAGTGGTTAGCAAGTTGTTCATCATCATTTGTAGAATGGCATCACAGTTGGTTTGATAGCCTAATGGTAAGAGCGCTGAACCAGCGGTGTTGCGGAAGTCAAGGGTTCGAATTACGTTCAAGCATGAATTTTTCAGGTTTATTTTCCCAAATTAAAAGTTTCGTCTATAATTGCGATGAACTTCTTCTCGTTCCGCAGTTCCAATATACTGTATTCATATATTCATCATTTCAAAACGGTATTTGTTGAAGAGGTGAAATTTACATGTTTACTTCTTCAACGTGACTGAGTCAGTTACGCCTGGTCACGCAACATCTAGTTTCAGAGGTTTGTCTTGTCGTCGAACCAAACACGAATCCCGAAGATATGCAATATGATTGAGTCACGAGAGTAGGAGAATCCTGCCGGGAGAAATTGAAAAATAATACAAATGATCGAAACTGGCATTTTAATAAACTCCTGCAAAATTCACATATCATTAATTTCTCGAAATTAAGAAAATCACAAACCTATATTCACGCGTAAATGCTATTAACATCTCCCACGGTCAGGGTAGTATTTTTTTCCTTTCTTTTTTCACTTTTAATTTTTGCGAGTTAAGAACATCGCCACAAACTTAATGACGACAAATTTTGAGAGATTTTCGCGAATTTTCTCAGAAGTAATTACGTTAATTCGCTGAGTACAACTGTTTATCAGGTTACTTTGAGGCTGTGCCTATTGTTCTAAAACAAACTCGCTCCACAGGCACCATCATTTGTTTTCCTGGGCTATGCAGCTTCTGATATAGTTTAATTAAAGCATTGGCACTCCTGTATAAATGACATCAGTTGCTCAATAAGGTCTTTATTCCTGTCTCTCGATTTAAATGGTACTTCAAAAAACGAGATTTCTTTGAGCATTGCTACATTAAAAAGACTAAGCTTATTCTCGTTTGCGCACTCGCACAGATTAAAGGCATCGTAGGACAGAGGGTGCTGTGGCTTTAGTTCATTAAGGATGTGTTCCATCAGCCGTTGTCGTTCAGCTTCCTCTTCCTCTAGGGACAGTTCCTTCGGATTTTGCTTGATTTCTGAGGGTGTTCGTTGCCTTTTTCTGTTTGCTGTAAGGCGAAAGAAAAACCCCTACACTTGGCTCTTGGTAAGCCACTCGTCTCGGTCAAACAACCTATTATTCTGCGCTTCTCTTGCCTTTCGCATATCATTCGAAACTTGCTGAGGGTCAGCGTCTAGCCCTGATTGTTCGCCCTGATCAAAATTTGCTGTTAAATAATTCTTAACTTTGCAACTGAATCTAGTGGATCCTGCTCGTGGCTTGGGTAGGGCCCAGCCCATACTGACAGTGTTTACTGGAGGCATTGAGTCACGTACAACCTGGTGGGTACTAGTTTCGCACTGTGGTTCGTCAGTGATGCTGACTGATGTAGTAAACCTCTCTGCCCAATCTCTACGGAGTTTATCATACACTGTTTCTGACAGCCTTTCATCCTTCACACAATGGTCCCCTACGTTCAAATGTAACTCGAGTTCTGAAAACGTTTGGAAACTCTTCACGCATCCAGGCTCCGAACATTCAAACATGTCCATCTTTGAATCGTCCAAATCATCGTCTTTATTTGAACCCTCTGTTCCAGGAACTGTGTATTCATACACACGTGCATTGTGAAAAGGGAAGAACTCCTTACTTACAACGAGAGCGGTGTCCCCTTGGTCATTTGAAACTAGCTGGTCGTAAGAAATCTCCTTGCCACGCTCTATTCCGTGCGACCTCCACGCACGTATATTTTTTTCCGCAAACTAGATGTTGTGTAGCTTGCTAAAACAATCTATCTTGTTCACTTCTAAGGTTCTCTTAGACTCGTCAACTTCAAATACGCACGCGGATGTACTTTTCACTGGTCTCTCAGAAAGCGCCTTTCTCATGTCTCCCGCTGTTAGAATGTCGTGTCCTTCGTTGCAGAAACATTGGATGCATGTTTTCATTGGGCACAGGATACGATCACACAATCCTTGCCATACTGTGGCTCTGAAAAGTCATACCGAAAGACTTCAATACCTGCCCGCTGACCGATAAAAGAAGCTGTTAGAAAAATGAGCTCTGTTGCGTCTTGCCGGAAAAAAAAAAAAAAAAAAAAAAACATCTCTTGCTCCTGAAGAGAGGTTAAGGAAATATTTCTGGTAAGATCTTCGATGTCCACTTCTCTGTGGTTGATGATAACTGAATTAGTTGGCGATAAGCGTGCAAAAAAAAACACTGCTGTTTTACTTATTCAGCGCTTCGTGGGAGATGAAAATGGCCATAAACTCAAAAAATACCTTGCCTTAGAAGTGTGGAATAATATGCTCTTCAGTTAAAAGAGACAGCTCTCTGTGTTTAAGAACATCGTAGAAAAAAAATTTTATGGACACAATTTTAAAGAATGCTAATTTGCATAATTTATTAACTATAAACACAGGTCTTTCCTCTTTAGAACACCATTGTTTTCAACTTAACGGCGAAAAAGTCGCATGATATCTATTTTTCAATATAAAAATCTGCTCTTCAGTTTTATTTTATGATTTGTAATAAGTTCTCAGATCCCAAATTTACCTGTTGGTCGGATCGCGTTATCTTTGATTTCGATCAAAATGGCGAATATTTGTGAAATTTGCAAAGCTCTGTGCGGCGCGCCATGAAGAGTGCCCAAAAGTTTTATTCCATAATTTACTTATTAGGTGTAAGTGCTTATAGGCTGTAATAGATTTGACTCTAGATCAGGTCCCACATAGGAGAAAATAGCTTTGAACCACGTGTACCTCACGCATCACAAATTTCAGTGCTCGAGATAAGTATTTTGAAAAATTTGTAACTCAGTGAAAAATATATACAGTGTCATCATTTGACCGTTAACGTAGTGGCAGAGGGTTGATCTTAGACATATAAAATAGAAAGCTTTTAAGAGTTGAAAATACGGCTTCAGCAGCGATCGACTTTTGTAGCTAAATTATGGAGGTGGGGGAGGGGGGGAAACCGGGTGCCTTTGAGGTCACCTTGAAAAATATCTCGTAAAAATGAAAAAACCGCACTGATTCAAAATAAACGCAATATTTGTTCATGGGATAGAAGTATCGACTTTCACAGTAAATATCAGGGAAATCGGTGAAGGTCCGAAATTTGCCTTATCCGTTCTTAGGTGGACAGCCTCTTAAATGCTTAGTTGGTACAGCTCCACATGGTGCAGTAACATTTCCCTATATCAAGGAGGTATATCTGACAAAGAAATAACAAGGCGCAGTGGATTTCTGTCGCTTGTTGAAAAAGGAGACCAGGTAATGGCACACAAGGGCTTCCTAATTCAGGATTTTTTGGAAACTAAAAAAGCTAAGTTGACAATCCCACCATTCTTGTCAAGAACAAAGTCCTTACAATTCACTGCTAAAGAAGTGACAGATACCCAGCAGATTGCCCGCCTCCGTATCCATGTTGAGAGGGCAATCAGACGAATAAAAGAGTATCAGATTTTTGTAAGAGTTTTACCTGTCTCATTGGCTGGTTCAGTAAACCAAATTTGGACTATATACTGCCTTCTGACATATTTTAGAGGGCCACTATATCGAAACTTCGATTTCCCACTGGTTTTGTTTACCAAACCTTGCTACAATCATAAGATTTGTGACACCTCAACTAAGTTAACCAAGTTCTTTACAATATGTGCTTAATAAACCGCAACTGATTTATTTTAATTGAACAAAGAAAGTATTTTAATTTGTGTGATTCCAGACAATTTCCATTCCTCCTACCCATGGAGATGAAATTGGAAAGAGAATGTTAATTTCCTTCCTTAACATTAACACTTGTCTAGTACCTATAGCTGGCAGAAGCCCAGTCAGCATACATGTACATCCCATTTCTAGGATTTCCAAAAATTGTAGGGTTGGCTTAGTTTTACTAATTTTTCCAACTTTGCTTACAAAGCCTGGCTGTGCCACCACCTGTAACAATTTAGGGAGAAGGTATTCAAAATAATACAGATCCAATTTCATTTTAATTTCTGAACAAAATTCTGCTTCAAACCTCAATCTTTCACAATGAAAGTCAGTTTTACAATAAACATAAAAATCTGCCCATTGACAACCAGTTAGCAGGAATTGTCCCATGACCTGGTAGTAATAGCTGAGTGTTTTTTTTAGTCTGTAGATTCCATTTACACATTTCAGATATCTAAGCTCATAGATGGAATCCTTAAGAGGGCACTTGTTTTCCAGCAGCCCCTAGGGATTGACTTCTGACGGATCGTACACTCTTCGATCTGAAGAGGAAGCCAGATGAGGGCAGGAGGGGTTGACGACAAATCCGGCAGGGAAAAAATTACACTCCACACTGTCAGCATATGCAGCTGCTGCCTCTTCCTCTGTACTTATTCCATGCCTCATGGCTGCAGTCTGAACACAAAGTCCTTCCATAAAATGCAATTGTTCTGGGGAAGGCACAAATGCATATTGGCTAACAATCTCTGGAAGATAGAAAGCTGGTGGCTTCTCTGGCCATCAATATTCATATGAATTTTGGGGTTATTTGTCAATCTTTGTTGTTGTTGGTAGGATAACACAGAGCCACCAGCCACTTTGCCAAGTCTGTTGTTGACAAATTCTAAATTGTCAATGTCTGGCAGAATAGAGTTAAGTTGCATATCCTCAAATTTTTCAAATATGTATTTCATGGAATTTATAATTCTCCAAATTTATCTGGTATGGGGTTATAAAGAGTAGACCGTACTCCATCTACCCTCCGATTTTTTTTCTTTTCTGTTCTATCTTTGGCTGGTGGTTTCACCTGCTGTACCAGCACCTCCTGCACCTCTCGAGGATTTATTCCTGCTGTTCTTTGTGGCACATGCCATGTCTGTGGAAAACTTGTCTTGGACATCGCAGGAGGTACACTTCTCAGGCCCAATTTTCGGTAGTGCTCAAGGAGGTACACTAGCCCAATTACATGGTTTCACAGCCCTGCTCCCACCTCACAGTTGCAAGTGGTACTTGATATTCTGACTTTAGGAGTCCTTGAGATCTCAATCTACTGAAAAATTTTAAAAAGAGCTGAACCTCTGCTTCACAATGTGCATTTTCAACATCAAACACTATTTATTAAGCTTTGGTCAGCATTTCAATAAAATATAAGACCTTGATTGAAACTCCGAAAATAAAACTTGACACCAATCCTGTACCGCCAATCACTGCGGTGAGATCAGCAAAGACGTTAAGACGCTTCAAACCGAAGTGAAAAATCTTGTTTCGCTTGTGAAGGACGCTCTGCCTCCAAAACCTCCAGGTACTTTTTTTACGATGATGTATTGGGGAGCGGCATTTCATGATTTCACGCTCACATGTTAGAACTGCAGTATTTTATTTCTCACAGCCAGTCCCTTCTCTTCTTGCAAGGAGCAGTACGACAAAGGAAAGTAAGGAAACAGTAAGAAGTTTTCATTTCAATATTCCAAATCACTCGCTTGATGTGTGCTGTCCATTATGGTAGGTATAACGACTCTTGTCTTGCATACAGGCTGACTCAATCCGTTTTAATGCTCTCCTTTTCCATAAGGTCGAGACGAAGCCAAGTGTATCTGCTGATGTTTGGTTCACAAAAGATTCCTGTTTACTGTCACATGAGAAACTTTGGATGTGGTGATGGAGGATAGACAAAGGCAATGAAGATTAACGGTGCAAAGGTAAACTCCCTGTCTCCTTTAAAAAACTCTGGATATAATTATTGATTAAAAAAATAAAAAGAGAAGAAATGAAATTTAAAAAAAACACACACAAAAACGAAAAAAAATTAAATATTAGTTCTTCGTTTCTCAGAGAACCTTCCATTACAACTCCCATTTCTGGAGCAACAGAAATTCCTATAACCTTGCTGGAGGCAGGACTGGGTTTGACTCACAAAAAACCAAGCTACCGACCTACTGGAACACACCCTTCTCCAAAATCTGCCTCGGTATGAAGATTGGGCATCAGCTCAGGTTCATTGTCATCAACAGGCACGCCAACTCACTGTAACCACTGATTGCTGATGGAAAATAGCGCGCAACCTCATTGGGTCGTGACAGGTGGAAGTGGTTAATTGGTTCACAGGCCTCCTTGCAGCACTACTGCAACAAGGAAGGGTTCAATGCTGTGGGAAGAAGCCTTCGTCAGTCCAAAGCAAGAATTAGCATCATTTCTAACCAGCAGAATGAATGCTACTCTTGTGACTCCAGGATTGGTTTTGGTACAGGAGGTCTTCACGACGACTCCAACACGTGTGGCAATGAAGCAACATACTCGACAGAAAATGGAAACAACCACATCAAAGTCATGGGCTACATCCTGTTACAGTGACAGGGAACGCCGCGAACGTTCCAAATTTCAAGCCAAGAAGCCATCATGAATTTAAAAAAAGTAGTATACTCTGGCTTACCAGCTAATAAAACAACGGTTTCAAAATTATTTTCTTCTCTGGTCAGATTTGTCTTAACTATAACTTTTTGAAAACTGGTCTAAGACGTATCGATTGTGCAAAGCCAATTCAAGTCTTGAGAACGAAGTAGAAACAGGCAATGGAGATATATTCTATGTTCATAATAGGTCGACGTCACGAGCTGCACGCGAAGGGAGGTTGTGATCTGATCACGCACTAAGAGGGGTACACGAGAATAGTGACTTTTTTTTTTCTTTTTTTTCTTTTTTTCGAGCGATTTGCCGTTTGCGCTCGCCTTACGCATTTGTCTGCTTGGGTGAAAAACCCGAAAAGCCTCGTCTGTTCTGCAAGGTAACCAGGAGACCAGGAAATTAATGATTTGAATGGAAAATAATTGGTCCTGATACGATAACTAAAGGAACACAAAAAACAGTACCTTCAAAAGTATTGCCCATTTTCTCGCTCTCATTAGACCCGCCCAGTTTTCTGAATCATTTGTTTGAGGCGTCAGTCTCTACGCGAAATACGAATGAGCATATTAACAAGATATTTATTAGTTCTTCAACCGAACAGATTTCCTTCCGAAATATTTCCCATAGTTTTAACAGACCTCTTCACCACTACTTCAGATAATCCCCTTTTAATTCGAAAATAAGCCTAAATGGATCAGTGAGATTTCATTTTCAAATTTTAGAGAAAAGAATTCTGTTGTTTTCTCGTGTAGAACAAAGGATAGTACTGAAACCGCTTTTTACCTATCGACGGGGGCGGGGAGTTTAGGGGGATGATATAGTTCAGGAAGTTTTAGAGGACGGATCGGTCGTTGCTTAGAGACCACGAAGGAAAAAAAAAGTAGTCTGACTGCCAATTGACTGCCAATAATGGGGGATGGGGGGGGGGAGGGTCATAAGAATATTAAAACCAAAATTGACCGGACTTCCCCCTCAGCTATAACTGGTCCCCTTACAACAGAAATCGGTAATTTTGCTGTACGTGATGTGGTCGGCTGTTCTACTCGAGTCGCGTAAGTCATTCCTGACTGTTTAGTTAAAATCCGTCGGTAGGGTTAAGTGGCTTTGTTAGGCTCGTTTGTTGTGAATTTGTGGCGAGGAAATGGTTTATATAGCGCCAGCAGTTGTTGAAATCTGTTAAGAAGAGTCTGTTCTAAGATAGCGAACCAGCTATATATCATCGTTGAAAGTAGTTGTTGCAGTAAGTGGAACTTTCTGCCAGCCCAATCTCAGGCCTGGTCAATGATGTGATTCGAATTCATAATCGACCAGGTTTTTTCGCGGTACACCATGCCCATTTGGTCCCTTTGCGGCAAAACTGTTGAATCAGTTTACACTACCGAGACCTATGGCAATCGACCGACCAAATACTCTTATTTTAAGTGAGATGATGACGAGTGGTCAGTCACCCCCACCGACAACAGTCCCTCTTAAGTCAACTCTTTCCTGAACGATCAAAGTGAACCATCAACTGAACTCAAGATAGGTTGTTAATGACGGTGGCTTTATTGTTTCTAGGAAGAATTGTTTTGCCGGTGAGGTCACAGGGTGTTCAGCTCTGTAAAACTTCAAGCAAACCGTAAGATATCAGTACAAAAAGGAAGAGATCAAATCAGGAAGTAACGGCCATTAAAAAAAAAAGATGAGGAACAGAGCCTCTCACAAATATCTTTTCTATCGTTAATTATACCTTCAGCTGGGGGGGTTTGGATTTTACGATTCTGGCGAACAAAGCCTCTCCCCACTAATTGCTACACATTTCCTTGTAAATGATATACGCGAACTTAGTGTTATATCATGGTACTTATTAACAACTATTCACCGAAGTGAAAAAGGCTGGTGGTGGATATTACTGAGCCACGAAGCGGCGAATTAATTATCCATCACTAGCCACCGACACTTAAGGGGAATAGTTTTTTAAGCATATACTAAAACGGTGAGACATGTAACTTCCCTGCGCATACAGCTCGCGACATCGACGTTTAATGGATATCGAATATGTCTTCTTAGCAGATTTCTATAGTGTTTTAATACTTGAATTGTCTTTGTACGATTGAAGCATCTTAGACTGGATGTCAAAAAGTTATGTTTGAGACAAATCTGACCAGAGGAGAAGATAATGCTGAACCCACTGTTTTATTAGCTAGTAAGCTTTACATTTTTCTAATTCATGATGCCTTCTTGTCTTGAAATTTGGGGAGTGAACTGTTTCCTCTGTCACTGCACCAGGATGTACCCCATGGCTTTGATGTGCTTGTCTCCGTTGTCTGACTCGTGTGTTGCTTCATTTCCACACGTGTTGGAGTCATCATGATGACCTCCCGTACCAAAACCAATTCGGGAGTCACAAAGGGCGCAATCATTATACTCGTTAGCGATGATACCGATTCTTGCTTTGGAATGAGGTGAGTCGTCCCCCACAACATTGAAACCTTCCCTGTTGCAGTGGGGCTGCAAAGAGGCCTCAGTACCAATCAACTCCTTCCACGTGTTACGACCCAATGAGGTTGTGTGGTATTTTCCATCAGCGATCAGTGAGTGCACAGAGTTGGCGTGCTTGTTGATTACAATGAAGTTGGTCTGTTGGTCGATCTTTATACCGAGACAGATCTTGGAGAAGGATGTGTTCCAGTATGTCGGTAACTTGGTCTGTTGTAAGTCAAACCCAGTCTTCCCTCCAGAGAGGTTATAAGCTTTTCTGTCGCTCCAAAAATGAGAGTTGTAATGGAAGGTCCTCTGAAATTGACAAATAATGATTTTTTTCTTATTTAGTATGATATCCATTATAGACTGTTTTAGGCTCACGGTCATTAACTAATCATAAGCGACTCCTGGTGATTTTAAGGAAGACCGTAGCTATTTCTTGCCCGTCTTGTAAAGAGGAGTGAACGATCAAGCGAACGACTTTTGGTAGCTGTAAAGGAAACAGCATACACTTTCTCACAAACCCTATTTCACTTACTTACACTGACTTGTATCTCGAATGAATTTCAAATGATTTTACACTTTATTGATAGCAAATCAATTAATACCTTGCTGCCATCAATTTTCATGACAGGCGTCCATCCTCCATCTCCGCATCCAAAGTCTCCCATGTGACAGAAAACGGAAATTGGCTTTGAGTCCAAGAGCAGGACAACCTTACCACTCTTGTTCAATCTGTTGGATAAAATACTTTGTGAGAACTGGTAGTACATAGCGAGACTTTGGCATATTTAGTAGGTCTTATAACTTTTCAAGAGACACAACGTACGTTTCAATTCTTTTCCAAAAAGAAGTCGGCTGGGATGATTATCATAAAGGATCAGGAGCTAGATTGTTGTTAAAATAATTGCTTTTATCATATAAGGGGCAAAATTACTGAATTGTGATTGGTCAAGACAGAGGGTATTTTTTCTTAATTTTTGTAATTGCCCCGGGAAAAGTTACTTGAAAATGATTGGCTGAAAATCGCTTAGCAAACGCTGCCAAGGTAAAGAAATTTCTGTTTGTTTTGGCGTCCCGTTTTATGCGAGATCAGTAAGAAAACATTTTGCCCCTTATATTTTAAACAAGTAATCACATGGTTCCTCGTAAAATTAAGGATTAATATCACTTGTGTTTTCGGAAGTTGCAGAAATTGCCCTCGTCGCTGCGCGACTCGGGCAATTGCAGCAACTTCCGAAAACACGCGTGATATTAATCCTTAATTTTACTCGGCCCCATGCGATTACCTATACTTATTCCTTCTGATGGCATATCTCGTTCTCACCTATTTCTGATATTGTCATTGAGCTATTTTACTTACATATCCCTTTCGTAAATTTCCTTGCATGTTGAGACTGAAAGAAGAGTAACATATGAATATTAATCTTCTCGGTAGCATTGTGAATAGTTTTGCATTCATGTGATCATTAAAAGCATCAAGTTTCCTCCAAATTTTTGCAACCTGATCAATACAAGGCAGGTGATTAACATAAACAAATCACCCTCTCTGATAACACAACAACGGACCCTTAAACAACAACAGAAAAAAGAACGTGTGGTATTTTAAAAAATCTGATTGAAACGAAAATTTAAATTTAAAGAGAAGAAAACGCAAATGAAAGGCGTTTACTTTGAAACAGAGCATCACAAGAAACCTCATGGAAACATCAAAAGAGATTCATTACTCATTGTGCAGATTTCTCCATCCCAAAAGTATCCAGGTTTGCATGAACACTTGTATGATCCTTCAGTATTGTTGCACACAGCATTGGCATTACAGGTATGCGTATCTGTAGCACACTCGTCAATGTCTGAGAAGAAATTAATAACTATTGATGGCGGGACAATTCTCCAAAGAATGATTTTCTTTTGAGCGTTAAATGTAACCCATGGTCTGCTGGTTTTTGTCCTGCCCTGTGATTGATTTAAATACTCGAGCCATACCCTTAATGAAACGTATCAAAATCAACTGCAACTCAATCACTCGTCATTTCCCGGCCTGCAAAGTTGGCGTATGTTAGCCCCTTACAGAGGTAAAGAGGGGCAGAGCCGCCAATAGGAGTAGCTTACCAAACGCCTCGCTTCTGTGCTACTCATTTTTACCTCTCAAACCGCACTCAAAAATGAAAGCTACGCAGACTCGCGTTTTCTCACCCTCAGGCTTGCTGGCTTGTTTTTTCTTTGACTTCTCATTAATTTCTGCTGGATTTTTCCTTTTTTCTGATTGCTGCCATGATTACTAAGGGTTTCGCTTTTCGACATTCGGTTAAAAGGAATGATAAGTTTTTGCGATGATCCAAATACAGCCTAGTGTAAAAAGTAATTCAGATAAAGAACAAGATCGTTTCTTTCTTGGCAAATGGACTTTGAAATAATTTTTTTTCTGGTAATGAACAGGCGGGTGGGTCCGAATGATGCCCCGAAACCAGGGTGGATGAGTAATTAAAGCATAAATTTCGAAGTAAGCATTGTTCGATCTCCCCTTTTTCAAGAAGAAGAATTGACAGGTAAAGAAGAAGATCTACATTCGTTTGATAACCACCGCATGTATATCTCCTTTAACAGCTTTTCTCGTCCCGCTTGCTAAATAGTTTTGGACGTACTCACTTATTTAAAAAACAAGTTCTGTTTACCTTGGCCGCAGTCTTCTCCTTTGAATCCAGCAGAACACAAACAGCGATAGCCTTTGTCAGTAAAACCACTTTGACAAGTGCCTTCATTCTTACAGCGGTTTGTAGCACATGAGCTCTAAAGCCAAAGAGATAAATTAGTAATCAAGTACAATTCCATTCAAACTGATGATAATTAGACTTAGTCATCACAATTGCATCTTAGGCCTTGTCATTCTCTTGAGACTGAGCCGATAAATGCAGTTTGCGGCCAGGTTGCGTTCAATCTCAACCTCTTTACTAAAACTCAAAGAGGATCGTTAGGTTAAAGAAGAAAAGTAAAATTATTCGAAGGCTTACAACAAACTTAGCTGCATTATTTAAATATTTTTCGTTACTTTTTGGACCAATTGATAGGCAGATCAACACAGAATACTTGCATCAGCAGAATGATGAAAATAATCTTTCTTCTCCTCCAGCTCATGTTCGTGTCCTTCGTGAGTGACATTATTCAGTTCGCATAGATACTTTCCACGTTCCTCTGCTCTTTTATCGAGATTGATACTGACACAGTCGGGTTCCATGTAGCACACGTTCATACAAAACCCTGCGATCATGATTTCCACCACGCGAATCAAGTGGTTTACCAGGCGTTTGCCATCAAAGGCTTTTTCTGGTCCAAACTCCAAAGTGCGGCATTCGTCTGCGTCACTGAAGTCTGGAATTAAACAAAAACCTAGAATGAGCGTAGTAGTAGTAGTAGTAGCAGCAGCAGCAGCAGCAGCAGCAGCAGTAGTAGTAGTAGTAGTAGCAGTAGTAGTAGTATTAGTAGTTCTTTATTTAATGTGGCACCACACTTAGCTACAAGCTACTTACCAGGAATCCCAAAACAAAATATACAATAAAAATTACAACCTACATCAAGAAATTATGTACATTAAGTAAAATGTTTTTACAAAAATGATATTTCAAAATTTAAATATATATTTGTATACATGTGTAGTAAAACAGAGATCAAAAAGTAAAAAGTTAAAATTGTAGGCGACAGATCGGATATCGTGAAGAAACGTTCTTGTGCCAGCCTATGCGCGTATAGCATCTGGTATCGCGTTCCAAGTCTTAGCAGCAAAATAAGGAAATGACCTAAGACCATGCTTGGTACTGTTAACCTTAGGTAAGGAAAGCATGTTAGTTCCTCTTAAATTGTAATCAGTCCTTCTTGGTTTAACTAAGTCAGTTATTGACCGTTAGCAACATGTCTCAAATCCTACGACTCTTCGATGTCGTATGCAAGCCGATACAATCGAGCAAGTCTTCTTATAAAATACCGTTATCTTTGTATACATGATCTAAGCGCACGTTGATTTATCCTTTCCATTTTGTTTGTATTCCTATCCACACAGTGGTGCCATATCTGGCTACAACAATCAAAGTGAGGTAAAATAAATAAGAGGCAGGATATTTTTAAGCCTATTTAAAGCATTGACCTGACCCGCCATCTTTCGACAGATCGATGCAACATGAGTATCAAATTTGAGCTTGTCATCCTGATAATTTTATTTCACTGGAAGTAGTAGGTATTGGCCTCCCTGCATATTCTAACTGGAAATCACAATCAGTGTTTCCTAACACCAAACCCTTATATTTGTCTGGATTTGCTAACATCCCATTCTGTCGAAACCATTGGGTTGAACTGGCTAAGTCTCGGTTTATATCTTCCTCCAATGCTCGGGTATCATGGTGTGATAAATAGAGTTTAGTGTCGTCTGCATAACAAATTTACTGTTGACTATTAGGCCCTTTAATATCAGTCGCGCCGAGTGGCGGGATTATTAATTTTATACTTCAGTGATATTTTAAAAACATAGATCATCCAAAAAATACATTTCATAAGTCACAAAGGGTATTATAGAAATCATCTAGATCTGCTTCTGAGAAGTTGGAAATTTCGTATGGTCAAAGCCTCCATCATAATTTTTTCAGACTGCTTATCTCACCGAGCGAGTTTTTACAAAGTATAATGCTCTGCGCTAAGTTAAGTGGACTGAATATTTTAAAGGAAACTCTTATTGATAAGTAGTCAGTTTCAGTTGTCACAGTGGTACAAATCCATGGTAATAACCATATATTTCCAAGTACCTTTCATCTTTGATAATTTTAAGCCGAGATGAAAGAGAAAAGAGAATGAGATTTTCCTTGCTCCATTCGCTTTGCAACGAATTCTCGGTGCTCATGCAGATTTTTCAATTTGCTCTAGAATGATCTTAGCATCACTGGCTTTCAAACTTGCGCTGCCACCTGAGATACCTACATAATACTGCACATGACAAATGTCAGACAGGAATGGATTTCCTGAATTATAGAGAAAATCACGGTGATTATCCATCTAAACTTAAAGATCCTTTCGAACCATGTTCGCAAAAAACTTCAAAATAACTTTAAGTAATTGTGTCTGCTTTGTCTCTATTTCGTCCATAGAACAGATACAAGCCATAACTTCTATAAGCCCATCAAGATCTACCAAAAAATAATTTATTTAGTCATGAAAAGCTTCAAAAATTTAATTTATAAAAGGCTGATCTACCACAAAAACAAGAGGAAAAACTCCATCGTTGGTAACTAAACAAAGATGCTTTAAAACAATAGCAACTCTTAAACAGTGTAAAAGTTTATTTTTACCATATTTTTTCCGCTAATGATAGGTTTAAGGAAAACTAACCTTGTGTCGCAGAAATCATACTGCACAATGGCAAAACAAGACAGATATAGATCAAATACGTGTACATCATCGAGAAGAACTCTTTCAGAAAGTTTTCCGAGAGAAGTGTAAATTCATGTCCAACCCTACGTGCAGGTGAAGCGATCTAAAAACTATTTTTTCTTGGGCATAAACTTCTAATCTATTTTCAGCCAATAGAAACTCAGCTGTTGCGTGAAGTATAGTTATTCAAATACTTCATTTCGTGCCAGGACGATGGAATAATTAATAATTTACATGTTTTTTGTTTGTTTGTTTTTTTAAGAGATTCAGTCTTTGGCTATTCTTTAGCAAAGTTTACTGAACCGGCCTTAAATTCTTCTGTTACTTTGATTATCTAAAGAGGTCTCCATGTTCCTATTTTTGTCAGTATATTGATCAGGTTGTTGGGTAAACTGACTCGACAGAGAATGGCATGTGAATTTAAACACTTTGAAAGCATTCCTATCTTATTACTGGATGATAAACTCCCCAGAAGGGAAAAAAAGCTTTTACGGGTTTATTGTAATGTATATTAGTCAGCTTTGAAAAAAAACAACTGCGTAGGTCTTATAATTGTGTGGCCTACTTTGCAGTATGACCCTTTGAGGAAAAGCAGTATTTACCGTTAGCCATCAGTGAGTAGAGAGAGAGTTGGCATGCTTTTCTATAAAGATAAGCTATTTTTGATGGCCAATTTACATACCGAGGCATATCTTACTCCCGACCAATAGGTCGGGAAATGAATTAAGGGAATAAGTTTATAAAGAAATTGTGGTGCTGCGTCAATGGGGGTAACAAGCTAATTTGGGTTTATTCGCTAAGTTGAAATTGTAAATTGGCCACCGCAAAGAGTTAAAAAGCTGGCGTTTCGAGCGTTACCCCGTCGCCATTCGCTCTGACGAAGGGCCAACGCTCGAAATGTCAGCTTTTTAACTCTGTACGGTAGCCAATTTCAAATTTCAATTCAGTTTATAAAACCAAACAGTTTTTAATTAGGTCATTGGGAAGCTTGGTAAAGTAAAATGAATAATTTATTTTCTCCCAATGAATTGAATACCTGCTGGAAGAATGAATAAAGATAACGTGACATCCAGGTCTTATTGGTAAAAAAAAAAATTAGGAAGTTGTTACCACAAGGAAAACAAATTGAATGAGATATTTTGCAATCATTTGCATACTATTTGTGAAGTCGGTTTCAGAAAGCGATCTGTGATATGAAGAATTCGACTTTTATCTTAGTTCTGTTACTTTGGTATTTCATGATACCTGCTCCTGTCTCATCGAAAGGTCAGTTTTACTATTACTCATTTCTGAGTGGGGATTGTGAAGGGAAAGTAGTCCTTCTTAAGTTGTCAAAATGATCGCTAACGCAAAATCGGCCCATATGAGAAGTGCAATCACTGAAAATATGGGCAACCCCAAAGAACTCTGGAAAACTCTTAAACATGCAGTATCAACACATCTGATTCCTTCAACGCCCTCTTTCATTGAAATGGATGGCCAAGAAATAACAGACCCACTTTCCATGGCTGATGCTTTTAACTATCGATCATTTCGCTAACATACAGGGGGCTGCAAACCTGGCTCAGGTCACAGTCAACGAACAGGTACTTGCTAACGTAGAGGCTAGCATTTTACACTTTATTAATGCTCGCATAGATGTTTCTACGCAATTTGATATCCCCCTCATGACCGCTCGACAAGTTGAAGAGTATACAAAGCGCATAGGAGGAAACAAAGCCACAGGCCTGGATGGGATTGGAATTAAAATTCTAAAACTAGCACTACCGGCGATATCTAATTGTTTAACCAATATCTACAATTCTCGCATCAGTAAAACCGTTTTTCCGGATCATAAATTCAAAAAAGCAAGGCTAACTCCTGTCTACAAGAAAGACTCACCTCATGACAGGAACAACTGTAGGCTGTCAGTCCTGCCAGTTATCTCCAAACCTCTTGAAAGATATATTGCGTCATGCTACTTAAAATACCTGTGCCACAATAACCTTATTTACAGCAAACAGTCTGCTTATCGCTCAAATCCTTCATGGGAAACTGCCCTTGTTGAACCTCACAGACAACTGGCTGAAGGCTGTGGATGAAAGAAAGTTTGTTGGGTCGATATTCTTGGATCTGAGCAAAGCCTTTGACTAAGTGAGTCACGACATTCTACTATCTAAAATCGCTAAATACCGCGCTAGTGAACCAACTTTGAGATGGTTCAAATCGTATTTATGCGATCGAACTCAAACATGCACTATTTCTGGATCACTATCTAATCCTCTCACGTTGCCACAAGGCGTTCAACAAGGATCAATTTTGGGGTCCCCTCCTCTTTTCACTTTATATTAACGACTTACCTCTCTGCCTATCAACTTCTGACGCCGAAATATATGCTGATGATACAATGCTATGGACTTCCGATCGCTCCATTGATCATATCCAACAGAATTTGCAAGTCAGCCTAAACAATGCTAGCAGTTGATTCAAGTTAAACAAAATGGTACCTAACACAAAAGAAGACGAAAGACCTACTCATAGCTACACGACAGAAATTGAAATACGCTAACAACCCAACCTTAAATCGTTACTTAGATGGCAACAGAAGAGGCCAAAGATGAAAAAATCTCAGGCGTCAAGATCGACAAGCGCATTAGCTGGCACAACCATATCGAATATTTAATTGGGAAGCTGAACTCTAGAATTTATTTGAATGGGCGAATGACTTCCTTGAACTCCACTGCAGAAAATTGTTATTGAATGCGCTTACTAAGCCTGTCTTTGAATATTGCTGTTCGGTTTGGGGTAACGCTCCTAACGATCAACTGCTGAGAATACTTAGGGTGCAGAAACGTTGTAGTAGGTTAATATTAGATGCTAGTTTCCATGATAACTCGGTTCAAATGTTCAAGAAACTACAGTGAATGCCCATTGATGATGTAATATGTATGAAGAAATTGTGCATAGTGTTCAAAATTGTGAACGGAGAGTGTCCGCATTATTTTACAAGCTATAGATCTTATGGAAAAAGCACCCATTCTTATAATACGCGAGCTTCTTTTCACGATCATCTGGCCGTGCCGAAATGTTGCTCCAACGCAGGCCTTCGAACATTTCATGCAAGTGCCACTAATGGAACCGTCTGGACGACAAATTTAAAACTATTACAGATGAAAGCAAAGTTGATAATCTTTTAGTGCACAATTTTTTATAAAGTAATTCAGATCGCGAACATTTTACTATATCTAGAATGTTTTGAATATATTTATGTGCATGCTGTTCTTAATAATCTAGTTTTTATAATTCTTTTTAATACAGCGCACAATGTAAACTACTGGGTTACCAGTAATTATGTTAGCTATTAAAGTTTATTTATTTATTTATTTATCTCTTGGTTAGAGAGCTGCTCCAATATTGTAAGACTATCATGTCGGATCCCACGCAAGTGTCAATTTGTTTTTTACATTTTATTTTTACATTCGCAATAATGACGATCTAATTTGCAGATGTCGATGAGTGTGCTGCAGGAACACAAGAATGCAGTAAACATTCTGTTTGCAATAATACTGAAGGTTCCTACAACTGTTCGTGTAAATCGGGATATTCTGGAGATGGAAGGACATGCAAAGGTGAACTGGACCAAAACCCCAATTATCTTGAGGAACAAAGGAATAAAAATTAAAGAAAAAAACATGTGCAACCCTATAAATGATCAAATTAGTCACGTGCTTAGGGGTTTTCCCTGCTAAGTTAGTTGCCTTGAATTTTACAGATTTAAACGAGTGTGCCGACGGAACAGCCAACTAAAGTGCTGAAGAAACTAAATAAAAAATATATTCAACCCTATAATGTAGTAACGTGCCTAGTGGGTTTTCCTTACTAAATCGGTTGCTTTGAGTTTACAGATATAAATGAGTGTGCCATTAGAAAATCCAATTGTAGTGTTGATGCTCTGTGCAACATTATCAAGGAATCGTATCGCTGCAAATGCAAACCAGGATTTACTGGAAATGAAAGGACTTGCAAAGGTATTAAAGCGCAGCTTAGTTTCAGAGGCTAATCTTAATAAATTGAATAGGGTCTGGTGACTAATGTCTAATTCTTATCAACTAAATACATCAAATCGTACAATAATCAATCCCCGTAACTGGCTTGATGGCCCTATTGGTCAGAGAGCAGTTGAAAAATTTGCAAGATTACCAGTCAGATTTCTCTTTGGGCTCAATTCGTTTTTACACACTTTATTTTCACATCTGCAATGATGACCTTTTAATAAAAAGGAGATTTTCAGACTTTGATAACCAACGTGGGTCTCCATTCGTTGTTCATACTTTGCTTTTAAATCTGCGTTAATTTCTAAAGTTAACAGCAGTGATGAGATTCTTGTTAATGAAGAGCTTTTTCATATATGAACGAGTGTGCTTCAGGAACACAAAACTGCAGTGCTGATGCAGTGTGCAACTGATGCCAAGGGATCGTACAACTGTACATGCAAACCAGGATACTACGGAGATGGAAATATCTGCCGTTCGGGTAATATTTTTCCTGCGGTATTTCCTAGTTTCTTGAAATGCTTCTGTTTAGGCATCAGTTATGAGACGTTCTTTTCTGTAAACTGGTAGAAAAATAAACAAACACACCAACAAAAACAAAACAATAACAAAAAAATAAAAATAAAAAATATGGAAAAATTCGATAAAAGCCTTGTTAGGAACTATTGAGAAAAAAAATTAAAAAGACGCTCAAAGGGTTTGTAAACGCTACCCTGCGTAAATAGCGGCCTGCTGGTGTGTATTTGAAACTTCAAGTGGTGTGAGAACGAACGGCGAAGCTGTGAGTGGTTTGGACGCATCTTAAATTCTCGGCTCCGTTGCTTCCAGTTTCATCGTGGGCATTAGACACCCACCGACACCACGAAAAAACGAGGAACCAAGTCGCAATAGCTTTGATCTGCATTGCATGGTGAGTATCTGGAACAATCACAAAGCGTACTAAAGTAAAACCAATACAACTGTGGGTTACTTTCGGCCCTCAATTGGAATCGCTCCATGGAGAATTTCAAAGCTATCATAGATGAATGAAGTCGATAACTTTCGTACTAAGCTAGGGACTATTCTTCCCTCTAATCGGCGACCAGTCACACTTTTTAACTTGGATTTGAACGTTATATATTTCTCTTCTACATATAAACGTTCCCCTTAAAAAAAAAATGTTTTTACACCACCCCGTTCTTTTTTCTTCCTAAAGGCTTTTTTGCTGTTGATATACCTTTTTTTTTTCCAGCTTTGACATGTAAGGAAATTTTCGACCGCAATGTGTAAGTCAGTAATTAGTTAATTTAAAGACAAAAACAAAGCCGAAGAGAACTATAGAGGGAAAACATGAAAATAATATAATAGTACTGATAATTCGAAAAGGAAGAAGGACAAGGAAAGCTCTGAAAATGAGGATACTGAGAATAATAACCATGATAATAAAATAATGTTCCACACTTGAATCTCGTTTGAGAGGAATTAGAAAGTACTTTGTATCATTTACTGAATATATGGCTATAGAAGCCATGGCCTTCATCAAATTTCAGATGTATCTCTCATATTAAAGAAATACTTTATTCAATAGATCCAAAAAGAGTGGCGAGGTCACCCTGCTCCTAGACTCAAAGCCAATTTCTGTTTTCTGTCACCTGGGAGACTTTGGATGCGGAGATGGGGGATGGACGCCGGTCATGAAGATCAATAGTAATAAGGTATGAATTTATTGGCTAAGAAATTTATTGTGGATACAGGTCAATGCAAAGATGCGAGAAAGGGGATGGGCAAAATGGCAGCTGTTTTCCTGAAAAAGGTCAAGCGTCGCTCGCTTATCTTCACTGAATAGGAGCCTGAAACAGGCTATTACTGTTATTTCATTAATTAAAAATGAAGAAAAACTTAATTATTTGTTATAAATGTCAGAGTACAATCCATTACGATTCCCAATTTTGGAGGAACAGAAGTTCTTGCATCCTTCCAGGAGGCAAAACTGGCTTTGACTTTCAAGAGACAAAGTTACCAACCTACTGGGACACATCCTTCTCCAACATCTGTCTTGGTATGAAGATCGGCAATCAGCTCAGATTCATTGTCATCAACAAGCATGCCCACTCTCTACACTCACTCATCACTGATAGAAAAAAGCGCACCACCTCACTTGGTCGTAAAAAGTGGAAGACACTGATTGGCTCACAGGCCTCCTTGCAGCCGCGCTGCAACATGGAAGGATTCAACGCGGTTGGAGAGAAACTTCACCAATCCCAAGCAAGAGTCGGCATCACTGCTAACCAGCAGAATGACTGCTCTTCTTGTGACTTCAGGATTGGTTTTGGCACAGGAGGACAACATGATGACTCCAATACTGGTGGAAACGAGGCAACGCGCCAGCCTGATAATGGAGACAAGCACATCAAAGCCATGGGGGTACATCCTGGTGCAGTGACGAGGGACACAGCTAAATTCCAAACTCTGAAGTTAAAAACATCACGAATAAGGACAATGTAGTGTTGAGGCTTACCAGCTGATTAAATTATGGATTCAGCAAAATTTCCATAATCAAATAGTTAATCTTCAGTTGAGTAATAATAAATTTGTTGTATTAGTGCAGTCGCAAGAAATATTCCAAGAAACAAAGAAATTGAACATTAATTTTAAAATTACAATACAAAAGTAAACACCAGAGAATATGAAACTTTAAAAGCACCGGGACAGGAATGACATTTTTTAGTGGCTATGAAGGTTTCGTCCCATTGCTAGTTCCATCCATACGACCTTTGCCAGATTGGCCCCTTAGGTAAAAGATATCAAAACATATGTTCACGGAAAACGTTCCGAACGGTTAGCCGTTTTTAAACGGATAGCCGGATAACATATGTTCACGGGAAAACGTTCCGAACGGTTAGCCGTTTTTAAACGGATAGCCGTTCACCAGCCGTTCATCGTTCGACTGGATTGGCATGCCGTTTGGCATGCCGTTTGAACGCCTCAAGCTATCCGTTCTTGAATATCATCTTCCGTTCGAACCGTTCGAGCTATCCGTTTAAGAAACTTCATCATCCGTTCGAACGCCTCTAGCTATCAGTTCTTGAATATTCATAATCCGTTCGAACGCTTCCAGCTACCCGTCTTGAATATTCATCATCCGTTTGAACGGTTCGAGCTATCCGTTCGAGAAAATTCATCAGCCGTTCACTTCGCACTTTGGCAACGATGGTAGAAACATTTTCGGTGTGATCGCAATCCATATGGATCTTCTCTCGTTGAATTCTCCATTTTGTGATTGTGTGAAATGGCGGTAATTGACACAAGTTGTTAGCAGTTACCAAGGCAACACATTTTTGATGGAGTGACAGGGAAGCTGGGATTATAGAAATTTAAACCCGAATAGAAGTTGAGAACTATTCTTTTCGCGTGCAAGTTCCTTGGTTGTACCTTATCTCAATCGGTCCAATTCAATGATAAAAATATTAATTATAATCCATTTGAATGCGCCGAAAGCGAAGTCGAGTTATTCAAACGATTGAATTTCGACTCGTTTCAAGTTATCTTTTCACGGATTGAGTCAAATACCTCGCGTTACTTAACACCGCGTCACCCAACGCGTGACGCTTTCATGAAATAATCCTTCGCTTTGGCTCAAGACAAAAGCTTGGGACGCCTGTGTCGGCATTCGTTTTGACGAAACCATCTGTTCAAATAATTTCTACAGGCAATCCCTTGTTCGACCGCTTAGCCGTTTATCCATTCGATCTAATCTGTGAGGGCTCATCTCAGTGTTCGAAATATTAGCCGTTCATCCCTTCGATAATTTTCATTATTAAAAACTGGGTCATTGGATAATGCAATTCAAGAATTTTTATTGGCTTAGCCATTATGGTATAGCAGCCAATATACCATAATCTACAAATATGGCAAGCGTACGTGTCAGCTTAAAATTAAAAGGGAGCTAAAATTTAATAAAATTTAATAATTTAATTTAACGTTCTTAATACAACAATTATTCCACTCGCGCTTGTTGGATATGAGATGATTATACAGAATAGTACGCTATTCTATCATCTCATATCCAACAAGCGCGAGTGGAATAATTGTTAATTAGCCGTTCATCCATTCAACCTAATCCGTTCGAAAATTTTAATTAGCCGTTCATCCGTTCGACCTCATCCGTTCGAAAATTTTAATTAGCCGTTCATCCGTTCGACCTCGTCTGTTCGAAAATTTTAATTAGCCGTCCATCCGTTCACAGTATCCGTTTTGAACGGCTTTCCTAGCCGTTCGTCACCCGTTCGCTTGCCGTTCCGTTCACTGTTCGAACGGCTACCGTTAGGAACGTTTTCGCGTGAGAGGTCACATACTCCTTTTCCATCGAAATGATAATATATTTCGATCAACATGCAATTTAAAGCGAAACCAGAACAAAGTTCGATCAACATGCAAATGTTAAGTCGTGAAAATTAACGCGCGAGTAATGCCATGCCGCCTTATTACTCTAATTTTTATTTGGTTAGAAAATGTAATGTTTGGATTAAAATGTTCACTTAATTAATTCAAATAAACAAACTACGTGTTCTCCGGTATTTTTCCATAAGAAATTAACTTTCAAAGCAGTAGAATTTGTACTTCATGTTGATTGAAAAGTTCAGAGTCTTAAGAGTTTGGGACAACTTTGTTGCAGGGTAAATTACTATTCTGTATTAACGCACCCCTTATCGTTGTATTATCTACCGAAATATATGGACCAAGAAACAAAACAATAAGGGCCTTAGTTAATTGTGTGGGCATGCATGCATGAAAAATTGGGTTCAGTTCATTAAAATAAACATATGAAATTGATTTATAAACTCGCAGTATCGTCGCTCCCAAATTGGCTCCGTATTTCTCAACAGATAGACAGCCATATTGTGAACAGGTTTTCAAAGTTTATGATAATTTCTTTACGAGACATTGTACAATGCGATCAAATGATGTTAAAAACAAACTTCAACCTGGAACTTGTCCATTGGATGTCGGTGAATGCGTGCAAGAAAATACTAGTTGTGTTCAACAATGATAACAAACAATAACGAAGCAAAATCACCACAGTCAGTTATTCACCGGTTGAGCAACATATTAAGCAATTTCTGGCGTCGATCGATTCTCAAGATGCGCTTCCTTTTAACAGCTTATTTCATCGCAAATGTCCTCGCGCTGTTTGCTATTTTAATCCACGCCAGACAACAATCCTGTACCGCCAATCACTGCGGTGAGATCAGCAAAGACATTAAGACGCTTCGAACCGAAGTAAAAAATCTCGTTGCGCTGGTAAGGGATGCTTTGCCTCCAAAACTTCCAGGTACTTTTTTTGCGATGATATGTTAGGGTACATCTATTAGTGTTCTTATTTTTCAAGTGCTCTCGATGAGCTCAGATCTTAAAATCACAGTCTTATCCTCCTCAGTTTGTCCCTTCTCTTCTTGCAAGGAGCAGTACGACATAGGGAAGTAAGTATTTAGTAAACTGTTTTAATTGCAAGATTTCAAAACGGTCGCCATGATAATTTTTACAGTCAAAGGACCCTGCGCTTGCTTGCAAGGTGACTCCTTCCGATATATTTTGATTATTCCATTTTCATAAGGTCGAGACGAAGCCAAGTGTATCCGCTAATGTTTGGTTCACAAAAGATTTCTGTTTACTGTCACATGGGAAACTTTGGATGTGGTGGTGGAGGATGGACGCTGGCCATGAAGATTGACGGCGCAAAGGTAAACTCTCTGTCTTCTTTAGGAAACTCTAGATATTATTAAGAGGCCGTGACTGTAAATATCGAGAATTGCTGGCCAGGCTAAAAAGAGCGAAAATTCTGATAACTTGCCTGGAAAACCCTTTTAGGAAGATATATTCAAAAAAAATATTTCAAAGTTTGAAAAATAAAATGTGTCCGAGGAAATGGGGAAAAACGGAAATTCGGGCTTTTACCTAATTAATTATGCAAAAAATACAGTAAAATTGAGCAACTTTAGCGTGCTAGTACTAAAGGAGGATGTTTCGTAAGAAATAAGGGGTGTTTTTGCTTCAAAGTATGATTAATGTGACTTTTATATGTGGCATTTTGAGGAGCTTTGGTTTAATTTTAGAATTCACATGATTTTTTAACTAAGTGCTGTCAAATGCTTGTTGCAAAAAGCGAAAAATCGACCAGCTTCAAACCTTCAAAACGTGTCTTGGTATGTGTGGCATCATGTCAAACTACATGCTGGCACAAGGTTTGGTCCTTATAATAAAATACTATGTAATAAAAAATTTGGGTAATTCAGAAACGTGCCGGCAAAACATAAAGCTTTGCGACACACTGTGGCCAGAGGTCACGAATTTGCATGATGCAAATCAGTTGTAGAAATCGTACCGCCTAACGGTTCTGGTGTAGGAAGGGCTCTTTTGACGGCTTCAACATAAAATGTACAAGAATACTGACCAGTATTTAATAGCGTTTAATTCTTTTTCAAGCCAATGAGGTTTTTGTTTTTTATCTCGATACTGTCTTGAGGAAAAGCAAAATGTTTCAATTGCGTGACAATTGTCACGTTGGATCAAAGGTGAAGTTGCCGAGTAAAGCGGACACGATCCTTTATTTCGTCAAAACTCCATTCTAAAGCATCCAGTCCTATATATCTCGTTTTAAATTATCTGTATAAACTCTTTAATGAGTCTTTATCGAACAACATCTCGCCGGCCTGATCCTGTTTGATTTCAGGCTGACTGCCAAGTGCGGTTCGAAGGGGACTTTTTCATTTCCGGTCTGCGCCTTTAATACGGGGACCGCGGAGCTATGGGGTTGAGTGGGCTGTAGCCCCACCAAGACAATTTATTATTATCATTATTATTTATTTTAATCTTTGAAATTAAAAAAAGTTGACAAATTTTTCCTAGAACTGAAGCGCGTTTCCGGTGATTTCAGAAGCTCTAGATTTCAAAAATTGCGGGGGTGAGCATATCCCAGGACACCCTATCTAGCAGTCTTTCTGAACCAAGAAAGGCGTACTAAGAAACAGACAAATGGAGGCTCTCCTCGGAGGGGAGGCCCCAGGACCCTCATTGATAAGTTGGTGTCAATGAGCTCACGCTACGCGGGAACTAAAATAGCTCCTCCGATCTAAAATATGCTCCATGGCCCCTATTTTATATCAACGTTCATATAAAACTCAATTCTTTTGAACTGCACTGCATGAGCAGCATCTAACAAGGTCTTCGAGCAGAGCGATGTAAGATGTCTTTTTTCTCTGATCAGCCCCAGGTTACATTTTAATTTAACTGCTCAAAAATAGACTCCTTAGCATTTGACAAATTAAACTCTTCTTCCGTAGCAACCAGATCTTCCTCAATTACAGCTTGTGCGCAGAGGGCTGTCTGCTGTTTCACTTTTGGTGCCATTCTGGAAAAAATGAAGCTACTTGTTGAGTCGCCAAAAACTCGGAGACACTGAACGAGCGCTTCCCTTTGGTCTTCTCATTTCTGTTGCAACCATTTCCGCGTCGACCTTTTTGCCACTTTCTTGTTTGATGGTAAATCTAACTGTCAGATATTCTCGTTGCTTTTCGTTAAACCGGTAAGCTTTCTTAACTTGTTTGAAAGCGAAGCCTTCAGTGCTACGAGGACAGGTTTCAGGAGGTAGAGGAATAGTTGACGCGGAACTTGAACCTTCCTCGAGCCTTGCGGCATATTTAACCTTCGCTTTATCAAGAAATGTCTCCCTTTCAACCGTCTTTGTGCATGTTCCGAACGCGAGATGCTTTTCCAGTGAAGAATGCCTTTGGAGACTACGCGTGCCGCCCTCTTTTGGACATGGAAACACTTGAACATCGCCTTTCGCTTCACGGCCAGTAGGCTTCACTTAGTAGGCTCTTTAAGTTTTCTCCTTGGGGCGATCTCTTTAAATTCGCCGAGGGAATATTTTGGTAATGGCGTTCTGTGGAAAATAATAACATGAAAGATGATTAACGACAAAATCAAACACACCTAAAAATTGTCCAGAGCGAGATTTGGTGTGTTTCCCACAGCGAAAATAGCGTTAGGTGCAGTTTGTGCACTGCTACCTGAATGAAGTAATAGTTTCTTTTTCCAGTATAGCGTTCGAAATGAAAAAAACTTGAAATAAACTTTTGTAACAAAAACTGGCGTCAGGTTTGATGTTTTCAAGTGATCTTGATTTCAAGCTTTCCCTCGCTGAATTTTTCAGTCTCAAAACTAACTAACTGATAACTAACTGTCATGATGTGACACCTGTCAATTGAAGAGTAAAGAAGCATACGCTAAACAGCAGTACTGATGTGACAAACACACACGAGTTCAATGATCATGCGACGATTTTCTCGTAAAGAGAAAAACAGAGATCTTACGGAAAGTACTTTTCATATCCAACGCCGATTAATAATCGAAGATTTACTTCTGTTCCGTTTTAGAATGTCACGGAAAGTCAAATTGTAAGTGAATGCGAATATGTGTTTTGGAGTTGACATTCTGCTTGTTTGTTTTCTGTAATGGCGTGTATAAATCGGTCATTCTTCCACCGAAAAGCTGAAGTCAATGAGACTCTTTCTACCTAGACACAAGGTGATTTAATGCGACTTTTATTTATCGAATTCCTGCGTTTCTGCCGTGAAATTTACGACGAAAGTGTATTTTAGGATTTTGAACTGGTGCTGAGTAAAACTCTTTCTTAGCCTAAACTTATAAATTCGTTTGTATCTGGTGCATGTCAAACCCATGTGTAGCTTAAAGGTCAAACAGGGATTGTCACTCACTAAATTGGCTCGCCATTAAGTCTTGTGATCGCCTTCGTATGAAATTGTTTTTTTGTTGTTGTTGTCGTTGTTAAGTCCGCGTTTTACTAGTCCGCGTTTTACTAGTCCGCGTTTTACTAGTACACGTTTTACTAGTCCGCGTTTTACTAGTCTGCGTTTTACTAGTCCGCGTTTTACTAGTCCGCGTTTGACTAGTCCGCGTCTTACTAGTCTGCGTTTTACTAGTCCGCGTTTTATTAGTCCGCGTTTTACTAGTCCAGTCCAGTCCAGTCCAGTCTAGTCCAGTCCACGCAATACCATATACCTTCTTTTTATGCTCTGTGAAAAACCTCGCACGTGTTTACCTTTAAGAAAAAGACCGTGATTACATCATAGAGAATTATCGCCCAGACTGTCGTACGGGATAATTGTTACCGTGACATAAGTCCTTTTTATCAATTTTTTGTGACAGAAATGTGGCTTTTTTCCGAAAAAGATAAGAGTATTTAGCATAAAAAATAGTTGGGCTGTTATCTTAGGTGAAAAACTACACAGCAGAAGCTTGCGGTGTTGCGTGACTTTGTTTACTCGCACGACATTTTTCAAGATATGCAAGATATTTCAAAAGAAATATTATCGCAGTTGCTAAAAACGTCGCTATTCAACTAAGAATAATGTCGATAATAAACACCTAGTGAAAAAAAAATGGTGAAATATACAGCGGCCCTTATCTATAGTTAGGTGTAGGTAGTGCTGTTGAAATAGCGAGTCAACAATAACAAAGTCTTCTGCAATTCAAATTAACAGAAAATTTTGTATCTACACATCAATTTACAGCCCTCTTCAGCAATGTCTATGGATTTTTTATTGTATAATTTCATATCATTTCCATATCAAATAATTGTTTTAACCATCTTTGACTGTCTTGTTTACTTCGTAGCTCTCAAGTACGATTTCTAGAGCTGATTTATATCATGCACATTCATGACCTTGGCCACATTGCGTCGTAAACTCTTGTATTTTGCCGGCACTTTTCTAAATTACCCACATTTTTTATTTCATATTATTTTAGTATAAGGACCAAACTTTGTGCCAGCATGCATTTTGACATGATTTCTCACTACCAAGACGCGTTTTGAAGGCTTGAAGTTGCTCGGATTTTCGCTTTTTGCAACAAGTGTTTGAGAGTACTTTGTTAGAAAATCTTGTAATTTTCAAAATTAAACCAAAGCTCCTAAAAGTGCCATAAATAAAAATGGAATGAATTATATTTTCAAGTAAAAACATCTCCGATTTCATACGAAACATCCTCCTTCAGTACTAGCACACTAAAGTTGCTCAATTTTACTGTATTTTTTGCATAATTAATTAGGTAAAAACCCGAATTTTCGTTTTTCCCCATTTAGTCGGAAACATTTGATTTTTCAGATTTTGAATTATTTTTTTTCAAATATATCTCCCTAAAAGGGTTTTCCAGGAAAATTATCAGAATTTTCAATTTTTCAGCTTGGCCAGCGATTCTCGATATTTACAGTCATGGGCTCTTAATTAAACAAAGAAAAAAAATTGAGATGCTATTTCTCTGCTTTTTAGAGAACCTTTCATTACAATTCCCATTTCTGGCGCAACAGAAATACATATAACCTTGCTGGAGGCATGACTGGCTTCGATTTACAGCAGACCAAGTTGCCGACCTACTGGAACACACCCTTCTCCAAGATCTGCCTCGGTATGAAGATTGGTCATCAGCTCAGATTCATTGTCATCAACAGGCACGCCAACTCACTGTACTCACTGATCGCTGACGGGAAATACCGCGCCACCTCACTGGGTCGTAGCACATGGAAGTGGCTGATTGGCTCACAGGCCTCCTTGCAGCCCTACTGCAACAGGGAAGGATTTAATTCCGTGGGTGGATCTGATTCCCTTGCATCCAAAGCAAGGATCGGAATTAATGCCAATCAACAGCACCACTGTGATTCTTGTGACTCCAGAATTGGGTTTGGCACTGGAGGGTGGTACGATGACTCAAACACCTGTGGCAACGAAGCGTCGCGCTCGGCGGATAATGGAAACAAGCACATCAAAGCTATGGGGTACATCCTGGTACAGTGAAAAGGGACATAGTTTACTTCCCAAACTTTAAGCCGAGAAGCCATCATGAATTAGAGAAATGTAGTATGGTAGAGCTAACAGGCTAATAAAAGAATGAGTCATAATCTTGTTTTACTCTCTAGTTAAGTTTGTCTCTAGTATAGCCTTTTGACATCCAGTCTGCGATGTTTCATTTGTGCGAAGCCGATTTAATGTTCACGACACGTCCCCGTCACAAAATGTGCGCGAATCAAGGAAAGGTAACGCAGAGAAGGAGGAGTACGGAATACGGAAAAGGTGACCTTTTTTTTTTTTTCCTTGCTCGCGTCGCCCTTTGCGCTCTCCTCGCAGGATAACCAGTATCTCAAGGGAAATGAATCGGCTCAGATACGAGAACTTGCGAAACGCAAAAAGTAATACCTCCCAAAGTATTGCCTACTTTTCTCACTCTCAACAGAACACAGAATTTTCTGCACCATTAGCTCAATACGTCAGTCTCCACGCGAAATACGAATGAAGCTTATAACAATATCATCATTAGCTTGTCATCTGAACGGATGTCCATCCGGAATACCTCCCACAGTCACGACCTCCCTCACCACAACTTGAGATGTACCTCTTTTAATGTAAATATTAGCAAAACTTGAGCAATACGATCTCATTATCGAATTTTCAAAGAAGAATTCTGTCGTTATCTCATGCAAAATAAAGAAGAGTTTTGAAACTAGTCAATACTTATCGCCTGGGAGGGGGAAGGGGGTGAGTGAAATTTGAAAAATCGCATGGTTTTCAGGAGGTAGCCGTGTAAGTCGGTCCTAATTGGTCAGTTTAAATCCATTCGTAGGGTCAGGTGGTTCTGTTAGTTGGTTTGTTGTTTATACGTTGTGAGGAAGTCGTTTATATTAAGCTAGTAGTTGAGTTTTTAACATCTGGGGAGGTAGTGTGAACAGTCTGTTCTAAGTTTGTGAACCAGTAACTGGTGCAGTAAATGAAACTTTTCCATAGTCCATTGGTGTCCGCATCCTCCAGAGGCCGAAAAATTCGGCCATTTTGTGATCTTGTGTTTGAAAAGGATGGCAAGGGAAATCTACCTAATTCTATTTACACATGTACAGCCATTGAATGCCTATTTGAATGTTTTATTTGCTGCGTTCTTCATTTCATCGGGAACTGTGGCAATCAAATGAGCAAACTCATCTGGAAAATTATGAATTCATATATCGTTCTTCTATTTTTGTAACCTTCCAGGCGCCTAAATAGGTTTTGATTTACGAGCGACTGGGTTACCGATCTATTGGAGCAAGACATGTCTCTGTATGCGAATGGCCTTCAGAACAAGTTCATTTTTATCGAAAAGCACATGTTGACTCTTTCTATTCCATAGCGAGGCGAGCGTGACTCATAAGAATCTCCAGCGCGAAAAGCTGACCTTTTTTTTCCTCTTTTTTTGTAGCCCGCCATTTACATCGCCCGCGTTCAAGTGATATACTCGAAATATTTCCCCTGTTTTACCGGTTATTTAGGAGTTTACGATTAGCGTGGAAAATGGTTTTTCCGGTGCGAGAACTATAAGAACACAAAAAGGGGATACCTCCGAATTATTACCTATTGTTCTCGCCATCACCGAAACGACCGGAGTTTCTGTACCACTTCTTCGAGGAAATCACAAGATATTATGAATTTTCATCAAAACGAATCTACTACGAGCATTTTCCTGAAGTCAACTTCCCTCACCACAACGTTAGAGGTAGTAGTTTTAGAGACAACAGAAGAGAATGCATTTTCTTACTGTGGCTTGCCGTGCAACATGCTGCATTGACACATCAGCCTTAATCACGCTGTATAAGATCTTAATGAGCAGAACAAAATTTATGTCCTAAGGTTTTTTAAAGTCAGTCGAGACCCATGTGAGGCTAAACGTCCTGAGGTGTCCGCTTAGTAAAACCTTTTGGGCCACAAAAGGGCTCAATCCTAGTGAACGCTACAGTCCACTGAGTACAGTTTTGCGTTACAAGGATAATGAGATAAAACACGAGAACTTAAGTTTGTGTCCATTCGATATGGGATCCGCTAAGTATAGATTATACTCTAAGTTTGCAACACGATGTGTCAACCTGTCAAGGTCAATTCAAAAACTGGGTAAGTTGATATGAAGAGTGTGCGAGCAAGGTGCCTGTCCTCGTGGATTCGTAATTTTTTCGAGTCATTTCGTTTGGCAGGGCCCCTTAAGCTTATTGTGAAATGCGTAATTATAAGCGCGAGAAGACAAAGTTCCTTGCTTTGACATTACAGTAAGCAAAACCACAGTCGATCAGTTTTGCCAGATTGTTTGGTGTGGTATTTTCGTATGAAGAAAATTGGCTCAACTTTGATAACAATAGGCTTTGTTATACAAGCGAAAATGACCCGATATAGCCATTTTTGAACAATGGCGCAACAGCTTCAGAACACACGAGGAATTTGTCGAAGTTTCCGATTAGCATACGAGTGGGAAATTTAAACGCTCGGAAAGGCTAGACTTTAGTTTAGAGCTATGACGACTTTAGTTTAGAACTATGGCGACTCTAGTTTAGAACTAGGACAGTGTCTGGACTGAAAGATTTATACACATGGTCGATTGAAATCCAACAGCAATACAAAAAAGAAGAAATATTTTGAACTCAATACCTTTGCAAAGATTGTTTTCGAAGAGATATTTAGACGCACATGTACTGCACTGGAGAGAGGTGGTCTGAATGAGACACCATGTATTTTGAATTCTCTATGTGTGTATGCTCGATGTGTGCATTGCCACATTAGCGGTTAATTTTTTCCTAGGGTAGACCATTGAGAGTTGACTGGACGAGACAAATTCACTCTACCCACTCCTCCTCGGGTTCCTGAAAATTAGTGTCTTGTTTGACTATCAAACACTGAGTAGTCTATCTCATTCTGGGTTAGAGCTCTGCTGTATGACAATAAAGTTGACAGATTGTGTACATCCATAAGATACATCTTTTTTTGTAACCGCACATGCCTGTCAGGCTGTTTACAAATCCCTGTTTAGCTTTATAGTTGTTTAATTACGCGTAAAAACTCGGTAAGATCTACCTTTCTTGTCTTGCACTGACTGAAGATTTAACAAAACGAGATATCTGGGTGCTAGGTGGTATGCAGTCAACTTCGAGAGGTGGCCTTAATAGTCGTGATTAAGTAAGAATAGCCGACAGCAAAACTCTCATTTAATTGTTCTTTTTTTTTTTCTAGTGCGTAGTTAAGTGGGAAATTAGCGGAAAAGAGCTACACTTTTTTAACCTAGCGGTGGTGATCTGCCTGTTCTTTTTTAACGTTTCAAGGATTTCTAACTGTATGGTATTCCCGCTTCTGTCTTCATCATTGGTTGCAAGTGAAAAGTAAAACTTTTTATTATATAGTTACTGATGAAATACCAGGATTTTTTCTTTTACTAAAAAATCGTATCTTCATCGTGCGCAGTGAAGATACTATTTTTATCTTTCATGTGTGAGGATATTGGTGTCACCATGGTTACTAACATATACGCTTTTGTTGTTATATAGTTTTTCTCTTCTTCATTAGAATTTTGACTTTTCGGAACAGAAAGTATAAGTATTATTGTCTTTATTTCTCCTTTATAACTTTATGTCCGAGTTTCATAACGTCTTTGTGACAGGCATTTGCGATAGGTGACCACTTTAATTGCACTATTCGCTGTTTCGAAAATGAATAAAAAAAATTGTGTTCTGTGTGGAAATTTCATCAGTATCAGTCTAAAATAAGCAGAACATTACATGGCCGCTTGGGTATAAGAATTTTATCTTCGAGTGCTGAAAGTATCTCTCATTCGTTCTCTCCGCTCACTCGTGACAGATACTTTCAGGACTCGAAGATAAAATTCGTATCCCCGCGCGGCTATGTAATATCCTTTATCTTCTTTCTGACTGTCAGTTAAACATCTACACTGATTAGCTTAAAAATTATCATTGTTTCAGTATTGCGCTGGATAGTTCCTGGTCAAAAACAAAATGTACCCGTTCTTACCTAAACGATCTTGGAAAAGTAAATTTAATGGTAATTCTAATGTTTTGAAGAAAGGGGAAAAAAAGGAAAGACACGGGGTTTGATAATCACTTCATGTAAGTTTCAAAACGCAAAAGACGGGTCAGTCAAATTTTGGTGTGAGACCGGACAGCTTATGGAGGTCGCTTCTTGTCAATCTCCAACATCCAGAGCTTTACAAGAGAGTAGATGAGACACAGCTCTGATATATCTTAAGCTTGGTCTTTATGCTATATTGCTATGATCTCCTTACGTTGTTGAGCATGCTGAAAGCATTCCTGGCCTTATTGTTGTCATTCTTTATATAGTTTCCAGCTCCTCCATAAATCATCCTAAGATTACCGTAATTCTCGCCATGCCAGTTTGCTATAAAAAAAGAAAAGTTTGTAAAATATTCATAGTGAGCTGTCGTAAAAAGTGCTAGTTGGTTTAGTTTTCAGAAAGTTTATTTCAAGGTGGAAGAAAATTTTGGGCCAATAAGGAGAAAATAGTTTGGCCATATTTTTACAAATTGAAGTCAAGTGCAGGAGCAGTATCATTTAAATTTTCCCTTTAGTTTCCTACCATGCAAATCTATTTTCAAACTTTAACCGCAGTTATATCGGTATGGTCAATTGTTATTTGTTTGTTGGGAAGCTTAGTAACATGAATAATTTATTGTCATCCAATACACCACTTTCATAAATGGCTACCGGATTGATATTCTTTTGTTTAAATTCAAATTAGCCTCACTAGCCTCGCTTGAGATAATGTATTCTTTTGAATTTTGAACTGGAGAACGAGGCCAGAAAGGCTAATTTAAATTCAAACAAAAGAATATAAATCCGGCAGCCATTTATGAAAGTGGTAAATGAATTGAATACCTGCTGACAGAATGACTAAAGGTACAATAAAAACAAATAAATATAATATAACATCCAGGTCTCATTGGTGAAAAGACTGAAGGTTTTTACATAAGGGGAAAACTAAATTAAACGTTTTGGATCAAATTGCACATATTTCGTGAGGTTGGTATCAGAACTTGAGCGATCTGGGACATGAAGAAATCAATTTTTGTCTTTGTCGTGCTACTTTGGTGTTTCATGATATCTGCTTCTGTTTCATCGCAAGGTTAGTTTACCATAACTCATATCTGGGTGGGGATATTAATCGAAGAAAAAGTGGTCCTTCTTAATGATAAAGCACACACAACCCACAATTCCTCTACTCGCTCCGACGAAGGACTAACGCTCGAAACGTCAGCTTTTGTAATCATTACGGTGGCCAATTTACCATTTCAACTTTGTTGATATATCCAAATTACTTCGTTACCCCCACCGAAAGAGCCCCAAATAGTTTCTTTGGAAACTATCAGCCTCCTTCTTAATGATAGTTACGTTTACCACATGTGCCAGGTACTTGTTAAAAGGAGGTTTTGCCTTTGATATTTATCTCAACAAGAGAAAGTCGTCCAAAGATTTCTTAACTCTTTTTTGATTGTTTAAACTGCCTAACCAAGAAGCTCTAGGTGAATGGATGATGAGTGGGCGGTAGTTTGTTTAAGTTTTTGTGCCTCCCTTATACAGCGAATTGTGAAAGATCTGTGTTTTTTTTTCCTCTAGACTGGCTTTTTGTTTTAGAGATCGCCATCCAAGTTTACTCGTTGTAATATGTATATATATCTTATTATTAAAGCGGGACTGTGACGAAAAACGTCAGTTTCTCCGATCACAATGAAATTTTGTGTTTGGGATCTCAAAACGTTAAGGAATGACTGTATCGATTTTTGAGTTTAAATTCTTACGGTAAGTATTATTTTTCGGACGATCTTTTTCGAGGCTGCTGAATCCGATTGGAATGTACTGAAACTGGCCGAGGAGGTATGGGGAGACCGGTAGTGACGTCATCCAATCAACCAAGTCATAAAGTTGTCAAAGCCATGAGTGTTATTTCCATGGTTCTATAAGTGTAAGAAACGCGAAAAGTTGGAATCTTACGATTATAATTTTAAAGCTGGCATATCAAAATGCCTTCACCTCGATGTGTTGTGCAGGGATGCAGCAATAGATCAAATCCACAAGATGGAATCTCTCTACACGACTCCCCCGTTAACAAAAACCTTGCCGCGAAGTGGAAGAACTTTGTCAGACTTTACAGAAAAAACTTCGATCCCGAAGGCCGGTTTGTTGTTTCTGAGCATTTTTTAGAATCGTGTTTTTCAAGGACATGCCATCTAAAAGGGGCATTGAGAAGATTTTTACCAGGATCAGTACCAACTAACTGGAAAAGTTTGAGAGAAAGCCGCGATAATCATGAGAAAACCTCAAGTACTTCATCGAACGATCATGCATGGTGAGTCGACTTTTCTAATCAATTTTTCTCAAGTATTCCACACCTGTAGGAAATATCTAAAAAACACAAACTGTATAATTTTCCAAGCTTTCATTCACTATTCGTTATTCGTTGGTTTATTGTAACTTGCAGTGAAGTATTCTGGAAATCTGTCTAAATAGTTCTTCGAAAGTTTGTCAAAGTGGAGGTGTTAGTCGCATTCATTAGAATGCAAAGGCGTGACCGTCCAGCGAAATTCAAACTTCGTATTTATCAAATGTTCATAATGTTTATAATATTAATTGATCTATATAGACTATAAAAGAGATATTTCATTCGAAGACAGCGATGCCACTCTGCCCGGCCATAGTTAGTAGAGGAGACTGGTTAGGAAACGCGGCAAACTTCAGTCGGATAGGTTATTGTTCGATTTTATCGAGGTCACGTGACAATGACCCTGCACACATAAATCCAAAATGGCGCCGCGGGCTTGTTTCGACAGTCACGTAGCGTTTAAATTTTTGGATTTTCTCCGTGATCGAGCGACATCTTACCTTCAAAGTATAGCTAAAAACATTAATCAAGTCAGTGGACATAATGCCAGGTGAAAATTTTTCAGTATTTGGCTGTGGAACGTGTAGGAGAAGTAAAGGAATTGGAATCTGGAAGCTACCGGCGCCGCGAAACGCAGAATACAAGAATTGGCGAGAAGACTGGCTGAAAATAAATAAGTTACTCTATGTTAGATACTTTAACCATATAGCCTTTATACTCATTTTGTCTATAAAATAATCATTAATGAGTAATATTTAATATGTTGCAGGTTGTAGCTACCAAATTAATCTTTTGTAATAAATTACTTATTGACAAATTGTGGCAGGCTCTTAATTCTAACTATATCTGCCTTTCTTGTTCTTTGCTGGCTCTACAAATTTCCTTTCGTAGTGTTTCTGTCTTCATTTGTTTACATTGAATTTTGTGTTTCTGTATAACATCTTTGGTCAGTAAAAAACACCGTACAGTAACTTATAAATGAATAATGCTGTCCAAAACATCTTTTGCAATGCTGTTATCTACCACTGTGTCTGAGTCCAACAACATGGTGTTATATGCTTAGACCAATTGAACATCACAAGCTGATTTGGATTCTATCTTAACATTGTCAATCTTCAGCTGGAGACTTCCTGAGGTCAGAATCCTAAAATTATGTTCTATTCTCTTAAAATTGTTTGAGCTTGTTCAGAAATAACCCAAAGTCCACCTCGGTTTAAAGATGAAATTAGTTTTTGACTCCCTGCAACATGCAAATCTTCTGCTTTGCCAGCTTTCAGTATTGAAGCTGTTTGTTCAGTATGTGCTGTGGGATTATATACATTGTTCACCTTGCTATAAAGCTTGTGCAGTACATATCCTCCAATATATTGTAACCCTGCCATTTCTCTATTACACAGTTTAGTAGGGATATTGGGATTTGGTGATTCATCTTTCTGTTTGCTGTGAGCTATCAAACAATCAGCCACTTTGGTACTAAGCAATGTTGCCGCATTACTTGACAACCCCACAAAAATCTTTGTTGAATTGAGGCCTATTCTTGAATAGTACTTCGAGTAGAATTGTTCTGCATTTCCAGTTTTAACCAAACGCATATACATGGATTCTACTTCTGAGAAGTTCATATTTTCTTCATCCCATGGCCAGGCAATCGTATATCTTCGTAGCTCTTCTTTTACGCTTTGAGGGTAGATTTTCTTTCAATTTTTTTATCTCGTGCTTTCATTGATAACGCTTCGAAGTCTTCAGCAGTGAATTTGGCTTCTTGAGTCGGTTGATTTCACCGCGCTTGTTCCTCCTTATGCTTTATTGTCTTGTCTTTTTAATCCAGCCTTAGTCTTACATTTCTTTTGGCACAACTCGCAAACAATTCCCTCTTCATATTGAACCTAAAAATCGAAAGACTTTCAGTAAAAAAAAATATGTTTTTGTACTACGACCGATGCCATTGCTAAGGGCATCAACAACTACAAAGTTTTTGGGCGAAAATAACGTTTTAAAGGCTTCTGAAAGACGTACAGAGTCAGCTGCTTCGACAAAGTGCTCTTGTAATTCTTCCTCGTTTTCCAAAGTTTCCAATATGGCATCAAAATCGTCGCCGAAGAAAAATAAGTCGTTCATGTCCTCCATGTTGTTTTGGCTCTGTGCAGGGTCATTGGTCACGTGACGTTCAAGCGAAGCTCAGAGGACAGACAATAGGCCGGCCCTTTGAAGTTTGCCGCGTTTCCTAACCAGTCCTCTCTACTAACTATGGCCCGGCAAATCCTGTGATAGAGATAAACCATGAACGCGAAGTGCATCCACGGCGGAACACGGCATAAAACGTCACTGATGGTATCCACAGTGAACTTGATAAAAAGGTTATTGTGATGTTCAACTGTTTGATTTTAACTCATTATACGTACACAGCTGTACCTTGCTTTCTCTATTATAAGCTGTCTTCCATAAAACAATACCAATGTCTATCAATATTGATCTTATGTGATCTCTGCATGCAGCTACCGACATCTACATCGTCAGATTTCGCGAACGGGTCCGAAATCATTGCCGATTCTGGTTTTTGAATAACGATGCCTCTGGGGATCAAGAAGTATCTTCGGAGTTAACGCAAAATTCCGCCGATGAGATTGCCGTTTCTCATTTCGAAGCAGATGAGCTTGCGGCTTCGTTTCCCGCCAAGGAAACAATAGATTACCAGGTAAAAACAAGAGAGATTTTGCATGCGAACACACGCGATCGTGTCAGTACATATAAACAACACATGGCCAAGTCAAGGAATTCCAACGTATTACAGTCAAATTATATGATTAAATGCTCCATTTTCGTCATTTTAGGAAGAGACTCGCTTATACCTCCACCAGAGTTGCGACGCGTAAAAGTTTGTGGGAGACGAAAACCGAAGTCGGAAGAAAACAATCAACACGCTGACAACCAATATAAATAGACTTAGAGATCGCCTACAGGAAAAGGAAATCAAATTCCTCAATTACATTGGTTCTTTCATCAGGAAAAGTACTGTTCACAGTACTTTCAAGGGAAGCTATCGAGGGAATGGAGCAATAACTAGATGATCGATCACTTTCGCTTGAAGACTGATTTTTCCCTACAAGCTCTCTTACCTTCGAGTTGTCTTGATTGGATGACGTCCGGCTACGCTTTGACGCGTTACAGATGTCCTGCCGCTCATTTATTCAACAGCAATATGGCGGAAGGGCGATTTCGCAACGCAAAAGTTTCATTTTCTCGGCGTTCGTTAGCTAGATTTTTCTAATATTTAATACATATGTTATTCAAAGTGCATAAATTCGAGATATTGTTGTAACTAAAGGTTTTACGGAATGATACGTTTTTCGTCACAGTCCCGCTTTAAAAACTAGATCATTGGATAATGCAATTCAAGACCTTTTATTGGCTTAGCCATTATGGTATATCAGCCAATATACCGTAATCTACAAATATGGCAAGCGTACCTGTCAGCTTAAGGGAGCTAAAATTTAATAAAATTTAATAATTTAATTTAACGTTTTTAATAAAACAGTTATTCCACTCGCGCTTGTTGGATATGAGATGATTATAGCCAACTCGGCGCTACGCGCCTCGTTGGCTATCTATCATCTCGTGTCCAACAAGCGCGAGTGGAAAAATTGTTAATTAGACGTATTGTTGTGTAGTATCGCGTATTCTTGTGAAACATCGCCCGTAGGGCGTGTCAAAATACAAATAACGAGTAAAAATACTCAGCGATACTACACAACAAAACGGTTGATAAGTCATTTATTATCCAACACGCCAAACTGTTATTTCAGTGCGGGCGAATTTCGCGGATATTTATTTACGGGGAGTGCATAACAGAAGTATGCGAAGCGGAACGGAATTGGCACGTTGTCGTGTTGCTGTTTCTATTTTCTTCAATGAATGAAGACATTTCCGGGTCGTCCAGCTGTTTTTCTTCGTTCGATTCATCTAATAATTTTTAGAGGTATGTTTGCCAGCCGTTCTGACTCTTCGTCGTCGGAAATATGATTCAAATTGTCCGCCATTTTGTTTTTCGTAACTACAATTCAATTCTTCGCTTGCGCGATACGAGAAAACCTGTTTGTAGCAGTATCTGATTGTGCGATTACATAATGGGACAATATTCTAGGTCACGCGTTGTTTAAATAACATGAATTGTCACGTGCAGTATGTTTTCCGCCGTTTTGCTGTAAGTATTACTGTGATCCAAAATAAATGGTTGAGTTAAAACAACACAACACTTTACACTGTTTAACCGGTACTCTAGAGTACAAAGACCGCGTGATATTTCTACTCGTCTATGGCGTTATTTGTACTCTACGAGGTGTAGTTGGATAATAATTTCTACTAATCCATCCACCTATTTATTCGTCTGTTAATTTTTGTATTATCGCAATGAAGTTAACTCTCATTCCGCTCTTCCTTTTTTTGTCTGCTGCAGTGGTTACTGTGAAGGTAAAATCAGATATTTGTTCAATTTTAGTCAAAAAAACTTCCAAAGTAAAGGAACATCGAAAAATTTACCTGTTAGGGTAGCTAATTTAGCTTTAGAGTTGTAATTTAATCGACTGAGGAACAATATGTCATTCAACAAAGCTCGCTGCCAAAACAGGCTCTTTGCAAAAGTTACTTGTTTGTTGATCTGGATCATTTATGGATCTCTTCATCAATTCAGTCCACTTTACTAATTAAAACTGAGAACTTCCATCTTGACTGAGAAAATTCATCTCTATTTTTGGGAAATTTTGAAATGCAAATTTCTAACTCAAATATTTGTATTTAGTTTGGAAATTAACCTCCATGTGTGCGTTTCCTGTAGGTGGCAACACAGTTGATTGCCACAGAGAAATAGTCCAAATAGGAACAGAAATGGATAGACGAATCAAAATTATTTAGGATACTTAAATAATTAGACGAATGAATTGTCACTCATTGTGAAATCTGGATACTAAACCTCACTATTATTATTATTATTATTATTATTATTATTATTATTATTATTATTATCATTACCATCATGTCTTTTATGTTGACCTCTAGTACCATTGTTTTCCTTCACTTATATCTCTTTTTAAATTTCTAAGACTTTTCGGATGCAGACCAATGCCGAAAGTTGGAGTTTACGCCTGAAAAGGCATTTGATGGCAGACGTCTCATAAACCACGTGATTCGCACCGTTGAAATCATGGAAATGGATTTTTGTGAGAAAATGTGTTATATGGAACCAGACTGTGTCAGCATTAATCTTGAAAAACGAGCTGGTGGAAATGGAGGGTACAAATGTGAATTGAATAATGTGACTCACGAAGGACATGAACGCGAACTAAAGAGGGAAGACCATTATTTTTATCGTGCAGCTGACGTAGGTGTTGGATCATCAGCAAATAATTATCTACAGTGACGAAAAACTACTTTCCCAACCATAAACGTTGAAATGATTACTTTAATTCTAACATCACTGTAAATATTTGATTCTCTGTAGCATTATCATTATTCCCCTCGTTTTCTAGCTTAATTTCATTGATTGCTGCTCTAAATCTAGAATGTGGAGATGATTGATCAGCCCATCCTACTTTGTTGATATCTCAACATTAATATTGAAAATGTTTTACTCCTTTTGGCCTCAGAGCGCTTGTTTTGACAGCCCTTGCGGTAACAAGGCGACTTGTCAAAGCGGTTTTACTGACAAAGGATATCGCTGTTTGTGTACCAGTGGATTCAAAGGACCAAACTGTAAAAAAGGTTAGTCTTTTTGTGTTATTATTTAAAATTTTACAAACCGGCTGTAGGCTCAAGTTTTACACACTACTTCTAATAGTATACGTATTAAAGTTTAGGTCCGGTTTATCATAAACTTGCGCAATAAACAACTCTCAACTGGATTTATGGACGTCTTAGTAATAGGGCTGCTCCAAAATTGCAAGACTATCATGTCTGATACCACGTGGGTCTCAATTTGTTTTTCACCTTCTATTTTCACATCTGCCATGATGAGGATCTAATTAAGAAAGAGTCCTTTCAGGTATCGATGAGTGTGCTGAAGGAACACAAGACTGAAATGAAGATTCTGTTTGCAACAATACCAAAGGTACATACAACTGATCATGTAAAGCTGGAAATTCCGGAGATGAACGGACATGCAAAGGAAAACGTGAGTAATGTTCATTGACGGAGAAAAGGAATCAAAACTAAAGAAAAACCAATTTGAACCCACGTGCTTAGAAATTTTCTTTGTTGAATCTGTTGCTTTGAATTTCACAGATGTAAACGAGTGCGCTGACGGTACATCCAGTTGCAGTGCTGATGCTGTCTGAAAAAGTACCAAGGGATCGTATTGCTGCAAATACAAGCCAGGATTTGCTGGAGATGGAAAGACTTGCAAAAGTAAAAAACAACCTAGTTTCAGAGTATAATGTAAATCAAATAAACAACGATGGAAGCAAACTTGCTTTTTTGTATTGGTATTACCAAGCCAAGGTATCAACAACACTGTATTATTAAAGAAATATATATTTAAAAATACTAGATTTGAAGACGATCAAAAGCTCTGTTTAGACTAACCCACTTTATCGTTCATTTCATGCAGCTAGTCCAATTACCTCTTGCATGGAACAATATGAGAAGGACTGGTTAGTTTATCCAATTTTTTTTCCACCAATTACGTCTCTTCTTGAACTGATTTGTTCAAATTAAAGTTACACGTACAAAAAAAAAGTATCGTAGAAGGCACCCGGTAGTCACATACACAACATACACCGTCCTAAAATGCTGTGCAAACGTCGCTGATCGAAGAAGACATAGCCAAAGCCTAAATAGCTTAGAAGAAAACAAATTATTGCGTCTCTTTGTTGGTCAAAGCCATCTTACCAACAGGTGATTAGGTACTGATTACTTACGATCGCTCCTAAGAATATCAGTAAAAAAGATCAAACTAACATTTGAAAAAAAATCTCGTGTTCCAGTAAAATCTGGCTTAGTTTTCCAAATTTTTTTCCGAATAGGTCGTCTAAGAGCGAAGTGTACCCGCTGACGTTTGGCTCTCAGAAGATTCCCGTTTACTTTCACATGGGAGGCTTCAGTTGCGGAGATAGAGGATGGACTCTGGCTACGAAGACCGATGGTGAAAAGGTAAGAAAATATTTGCTGTGGATTTCAAAAGGAAAAAAGTATGAATATAACATAATTGTTTTTTTCTTAATTTTAGAGAACCTTCTACTACGATTCTCACTTCTGGAGCAACAGAAATTCTTCTAACCTTGTAGGGGGCAAGACTGGGTTTGACTCGTAAGAGACTAAGTTACCGACCTACTGGAAGACACCATTCTCCAAGACAAAGATTGGTCATCAGCTCAGGTTCATTGTCATCAATAAGTGGGCCAGCTCACTGCACTCACTAATCGCTGATGGGCAATTCCGCGCTACCTCACTGGGTCGTTCACAGTGGAAGTCACTGATTGGTTCTGAGACCTCCTTGCAGTACAAAGTAATGCAACAAGGAAGGGTTTAATGCTGTTGGTGGTGCCAAATATTCTTCCAGAGCAAGGATTGGTTTCCTTGGAAATAATGAGGGAGACTGCTTCACACCCGATTCTAGAATTGGTTTTAATACAGGAGGATATCATGATGACAGCAAGACGTGCAGAAACGAGGCAAGATATGGTGGAGACGATGGATGGAAACACATCAAACCCATGGGATACGTCTTAGTGCAGTGAAAAAGGAGATAATAAACTGTCCCAGAGCGGACGATCTATAATCTACACAGCTAGAGACCCGAAATATGTATATGTTATTTATGGGTAAAAAATAATAAATTACTCGTTTGAAACTGATGCACTGTTCTCTTCTGGGGTTCTTATCAAAGGCAGTTACCCGTTTCTCATTTCTGATCAAAGTTGACTTTTCATGCGTTTTAACCCACAGTCATGATTTCTTGGTGGCTCTCCAAAGCTGTTATCTCATTCCTACCCCTTTAAGTATTTATCAGTCTTTAATCTCTCCTTATCTCACTATCACTAGCACTTGCAGCGCCTCCAATTTTTTAGTTTAGTGATCTCAATCGTGATTAACCTAAGATTACCGTAATTCTCACCATGTCAGTTTGTCATATGATGGAAACCTAGAGATTGATAATAAAAGTTCCTGAAATATTCATTGCAAGCTGTTACCTAAAAGGTGCCAGTTGGTCTGGTTTTCAGCTAGTCTATTTCAATAATAATAATAATAATAATAATTTAATGTTTATATTGCGCAAATTAACATGTGGATATGATCAAATGCACATCACAACACTTTTCGGGGGACTTTGGCCAGACTGCATCAGCAGCAGGGAATATCGGCAAATTTACCTTCCATGGTAAATATGTAGCTTTAATTGGCTGGAGAACAAGATGTCATACAATAAAGCATTCCACCAATATACAGGCTCTTTGCAAAAGTTATTTGTTTTTTGATCTGGATCTTCCATGGTTTTCTTCAACGGTTCAGTCCACTTAACTCATTTAAATTACGAAGTTGAATCTTGACTGAGAAAATTTACTTTCCCTTATTTTTGGAGAATTTTGGAATGCAAACTTATTACTTGAATATTTGCATTATCTGTGCAAATGAATTGGTCCCATTTTCACCAGGCTTGTCTCGAGGCGACGGATAATTTTGGGCCTAACAGGGGCAAAATAGCATTTTTCTACAAATTAAAGCGAATTGTTACAATATAAATACTTATTTTTCCTTTTTATTCTCACTAAGAATACGAAAATTTTAATGTCAATACCATTAATCGTTAGTCCACTCAGCGAAGTGAGATAAAAAATTCATTTTCATCCAATAAATTGAATATCTGCTGCAGGACGGCTGAGGATATCATATTAAAACAAACTAAGGTAATCCCCGGGTTTCATTTGTTAAAAGAAGTCAGGAGGTTTTAATCAGTGTTTACATCTTTCGGAAAGCAGGTTTCAGAAATTGAGCTGGCCATGAGGAATTCAATTTTTAGCTTTGTTCTGCTTTTTTTCGTGCCTTATGATGTCTGTGTCTGTCTCATCGCAAGATTAGCTTCATTATTACTCATTTCTGACGGGGAAAGCGAGGGAAATGTAGTCCATCTTTAATGATAAGGGTTACCCGTTTAACACCTGCTAGGTTTTTAACTATTATTTTTTATCCTCACGATGAATTTATTTTAAATTAATGTAGCACTTTCTTAAACTAATTCAAACTGTTTAACCACTTAAACTTTGTAAGAATGGTTTCTTTGTGAGTGTTCTTCTATGTAAGGAAGCTAAGTTATTTTCTGATTTTGTTTCTCCTCGCTCTTTTTCTATTGATTTATCTGGATTAGGTACTAGCTATTACGTCCTTTCTACCAAAATTAGGGCTTCCGCCCTAGCTAAGCAAAAGTAGCGCTTCTCATTATGAGCTTCTTCTACTTAACTTAAATATCCTGGCGCGATAAAAAAGGGAAACTCTTCACTGACTTTAGATCGGAGAGTTTCTGATCTTTAACTTTAATTAAAGATACTTCAGCGCTATAAAGGCTTTTTTTTTTTTGAAAAGAAAAGGTAAACCTTTTTATGTAATAATTTTAAATATTTTACAAGCCGGCTGGGGGCTTTGGTAGGTTTAGAGTTTTATACACAACTTCTAAAAGTATACTTGTAGAAGTTTAGGTTCGTTATGTTATAAACTCGCACAATAACCAGCTCTCAACTCTCTTGATGGACCTCTTGGCTAGAGAGCTGCTCTAAAATTGAAAGACTATCCTGGCGGATCGCACTAGGTCTTAGTTTGTTTTTCACATTTTATTTGCACTTTTGCAATGGTGACGTTCTAACTACGAAAGAGTCTTTTCAGATATCGAAGAGTGTGCTGCAGGAACACAAAACGGCAGTGTAAATGCTGTTTGCAACAATACCGAAGTTTAATACAACTGTTCATGCAAAGCTGGATATTCTGGAGATGGACGGACTTGCAAAGGTAAACGTGACCAAAGCCATAAGTTTCCTTGACGAACAAAGGAATTGAAATAGATGAAAAATAACAGAAATGATCAAATTAGGCATGTGCTTTGGGGTTTTCTTTACTACATCGATTGCTTTGAATTTTTACAGATATAAACGAGTGTGCTAACGGAACATCTAATTGCAGTGAAAATGCTGTGTGCGACAACACGAAGGGATCGTATCGATGCAAATATAATGCAAGTCGAGATTTACTGGAGATGGAGTAACATGCAATGGTACAATAGAGCCTAATTTCAGAGTCTAATGTTGATCAGCTAAATACTGATTAATGAATGAAAGAATATAAATAAATAAATAAATAAATAAATAGCTTTATTTTTGTGTGAAAGTACTTTAGTATACATGCTAATTGGAGACAGTACCAAAGCAAAAATAATACCACTAATACCTTCTCTCCACGAGCTACAGAGAAAACAGGCAGATCCCCATTCGTTGCTAATCAAGTTCCAGAGGCGGATCCAGGAATTTTTGATTGGGGGGTCCAAACTTTGGTTCAGAAAGGACTGTTGGACTGTTTGAGGCAAATTACTTCTCCCCCACACCCCTTCCCACCAGTCGGGGTTGCACGTTATAATTCCCTGGCCGCTTACCGTCTATTTGGATTCATTAAAAAAAATCAGCCAGTTAAAAGTGATATACGATCCTGTCTCAAAGTTGTAAGGGTCAGGTTTGATAGGGGGGATCCGAACCCCCCAGACCCTCCCCCTGGATCCGCCACTGAGTTAGAGAGATCCATTTGTCATACTAATTTCTTAAAATGACTCAGAGTGCTTGCATTTCTTTTGCCCCGAGGTAGACGGCGCCATAGTGTCGATTTAAGACACTTAATAGAATGCTTTCCGTACTTTACAGTATTGAAGCGTGGTATGACGAACCCTGAGCTCCTAAGGCTATATTGGGTGGTTCGTAGATTTAACAGATCTGACTTGTATGTGGGGTTAGATGCCATGCATATGATGTTTCGTTTTGGTATTATCAAGCAAAGGTACGGACAACTATGTAGTTTTAGAGAAATATGTGAAAGTAGTGTGTTAGGAAAAGGAACAAAATGTTTGAAGAAGAGGGAGATCCTCAGGGTTTTATACGCATCTTCTAAAAGTACCTGTAAAACTTAAGACCCGTTGATTACAATCTCACATCATAATCTGCAGGCTTAATGGTCCTCTTGTAAAGAGAGCAGCACGGGTCTTTCGATATCAGATCTAACGAGAGTCTCAATTTCTTGTCCATACTTTACTTTAAGAGCCGTTTCAGATGTAGACGAGTGTGTTGGAGGAACACAAAACTGCAGTGGTGATACTGTGTGTAACAATACCAAGGGATCATACAACTGTCCATGCAAACCATGACACTACGGAGATGGAAATATCTGCCGTTCGGTTAATACTTTTCCTGCGGTATTTCTTAGTCTCTTGAGATTTTTCTGTTTTGACATCAGTTATGAGACGTTCTTTTATGTAAACTGGTAAGAAGAAAAAACGAATAAACAAACAAAACAATACCAAAAAAAAAGAACAAGGAAACATTCGATGAATGCCTTGTTAGGAACTATTGAGGAAACAAATTACAAAAGAGCTTGAAGGGTTTGCAAACGCTACTCCGCGTAAAAGCGTGACTCTGGCGTGCATTTCAAAATTTAAGTGGTGTGAGAACGAACGGCGAAGCTGTGAGTTGCTTGGATGCATCTTAAATTCGTGGCTCCGTTGCTTCTATTTTCATCGTGCCATTAGACACCCACCGACGCCACGAAAACACAAGGAAACAAGTCGCGATAGCTTTCATCTGTTTTGCATGGCGAACATCTGGAACAATCACAAGGCGTACTAAAGTGTAGTTCTGGCTCTCAATTGAAAATCTCTCCATGGGGAAGTTTAAAGCTATCATAAATGAATGAAGTTCATAACTTTCGTACTAAGGGGCCGACCAATTAGCTTTTAAGGGGGAAGGGGGGTGGGTGATTTCTGGTCATCAAGTATTTTTTTTTTCTACCAGTCTCCTGGGCAGGATATTTTTTCCATTCTAAATGCTCTTTTTTTTTTCTGTTACATTTTGGCTGCGTGTAATTTTTTTCTTCCAACAAGCGCTTGCAGGAATTTTTTTTAAAATCATCCACCCCCCTAAAAAGTTAAATGGTCGGCCCTTAAGGGACTATTCTTCCCCCAATTGGCGACCAATCACACTTTTTAACTTGAATCAAACCGTTATATTTGTCTCTACCGCATAAAAAGTTTCCCCTTAAAGAAAATTTTTTTTACATCACCCCGTTTCTTTTCCTTCTTAAATGCTTTGTTGCTGTTGATATACCTTTCTTATTCCAGCTTCGACGTGCAAAGAAATTTTCGAGCTATACGTTTAAGTCAGTAATTAATTGAATTAAAGACAAAAAAGAAACCCGAAGCGAACTATAGAGGGAAAACCTTAGAATAATAGAAAAAAAAGGAAGAAGGACAAGGAAAGCTCTAATAATGAGAATATTGAGAATAATAACCTTGACAATAAAATAATATTCCCCACTAAAATCTCGTTTGAAAGAAATCAGAAAGTATTTTGTATTATTTACTGAATATATAGAAGCCATGGCCTTCATGAAAGGTCAACTGTATCTCTCCTCTTAGTAAGATACCTTATTCAATGGATCCAAAAAGAGTGCTAAGGTTACCTTGCTCCTACACCCAAAGCCAATTTCTGTTTTCTGTCGCATGGGGGATTTTGGATGCGGAGATGGAGGATGGACGCCGATCATTAAGATTAATGACAGTAAGGTATAAAATTCAATTGCTGAGAAATTCGTTGTAGATAAAGGTCAATGGAGAGAAGTGACGAAGGGGATGCGCAAAATGGCGGCTGTTTACCTGAGAAAGGTCAAGGGTCGTTCGTTTGTCTCCACTGACTGGGGACCTGGAAAAGGTTCTGATATTTTATCGAAAATGAAAAAAGAGAGGCTTAAAACCCTGAAGGAGGCAAGACTGGCTTCGAATTACAAGTAACCAGGTTACTGACCTTCTGGAAACCATTCTTCTCCAATATCTGTGTGAGAATAAGGATCGGCGATCAGCTCAGATTCATTGAAATAGAAAAGCAGGCTGACTCTCTCCACTTACTCATCGCTGATGGAAATACCGTCCCATCTTACTGGGTCGTGACTCGTGGAAGTGGCTGATTGGTTCGCAGGCCTCCTTGCAGCTCCACTGTAACAAGGGAGGATTCAATTCTGGTGGAGGCAGGTCAGGTCAGATATGCCATTTTCGAGTATTCTAAGTTCATTACGTGCGCCACGTGTTGAGTGCAGATGGTGTTAAACCGGACCCAACGAAAGTTGAAACAATCATTCCTATGCCCACCCCAGCCAATCTTGAAGACTTACGGAGATTCCTGGTATAAAAAAATCTATTTATCTAAATTCATTCCAAACATGTCTCAGAAGAGTGCTCCACTACACCAGCTGCCTTAGAAAGATGGGGAATGGTCCTGGGAACAAGTAGATGATGCATTTACAAGCCTGAAAACTTCAATCTCGTCTGCTCCAGTCCTCAAGTTCTTTAACCCGAGAGAACCAGTGACCCTGTCTGTTGATGCAAGTTCAAAAGGGTTGGTGCAGTCCTTCTGCAGAATGACCGCCCAGTTGCTTACGCATCCTAACTCCCAGCCAAGAAAATTACGTGCAGATGGAGAAAGAAATGCTGGCGATTGTCTTTGGGTGTGAACAGTTTCATGATAATTTGTATGGACAACGAGAGATTACAGTTGAAAGCGACCACAAACCGTTGGAAGCAATCCTGAAGAAGCCCATTCATCAAGCACCCCTTCGTTTTACAAAGGATGATTCTCAGGATTAAGCCTTACGCAGTTACTGTTAAGTCCATACCTGGCAGCAAAGCGCCTTTAGCTGATACGCTCTCCAGAGTATGTAGTTACCTCGCAACGCTACAGACCAAACTGGTGAGTTTGAAATCCATGTCCTGGACTCTGGTAATTCGTCGGAGACGATGTTTCACAAGTTGAGGGACGAGACTAAGAGTGATCCTGAACTTCAACGATTGCAGAAAGTTGTCATGAGTGCTTTGCCGCAGACCAAAGTAGAGACACCATTTGAGATAAGACCTTAAAGGAACTACCGAGCTGAAATAAGCTGCTACGAGGGGTTAATGTTGAAGGGTGATCGCAAAATTGTTCCCCTTAGCCTGCGACCCGAAATTCTTCGACGCATACACGCCGCTCACCAGGGGATAGAGAAGTGCAGTGTTTTGGCCAGGTATCGATGAGTTGGTATCAAAGTGCATTACCTGTCAGCAACACCAGCAAAGCAACCAGAGAGAGCCTTTAATTCCTCAAGAGGTCCCATTTTCTACTGTAAGGGGAGAGATTACCTCTTTGAAGGTGACTATTTCTCCAAATATCCTGAAGTAGCCCTCGTCTCCTGTAAGAATAGTGAAGCAGTTATCTTGGCCATGAAAGATAACTGCCTCACTATTCTTTTGCACGTCATGGAATCCCCAAGAGGCTAATCGCAGACAACATGCCTTTCAATTGTGTGAAATTTAAGGACTTTGCCAGTAAGTGGGAGATAGAAGTGATAACTTCAGGTCCACACTACCCGAAATCTAATGGTCTTGTGGAAAGAAGTGTACAGACTGTGAAGCAGTTATTAAGGAAGGCTAACGAGTCAAAACAGGATGTATTCCTCGCTTTATTAGAGTTCCGCAATTTCCCTGTCAGTGGAATAATAATACTAATAATAATAATAATAATAATAATAATAATAATAATAAGTACCTGGGAGGGTACTCGAAAGACCTCATGAAGAGCGTCAGGGAGCAGAAAGGAGTACAGCAGTGTTAGGTAGAATGCAGAAGTCTGTAGTCAGCAGTTCACTTAAGATTGCAAGATCTTTGAAAGTGATGAGTTGAAGACTTCATCTTAGCCATGTGTTATTTTGTTGAGTTTTTAAGACATTAGGGACTAGCCACTAGGGCTTTTTTTTCTTTTTTTAGGTTTCTTTTTTCTTTTATTATCATTTTGTATCAGTTTTTGTTTTTGTTTTTGTTTTTTTTGGGTACATATGTAAATTCTGAACATGTTAGCTGGTCACTTCCTAGACGCCCAGCCTTCGTGTATATAGGTTCTGGTATCCAGACGTTTTAACTGCCATAATAATAATAATAACTTTTATTTATATAGCGCTCATATCCTGAGCTCATGGCGCTTTACAACACTGTGCGGGGGACTTTTATCAGACTGCTAAGCAGTTTACAGTCAAATAAAGGCGAATCTAACAGATGCCCCCTCCCCCCCCCCCCCAGTTCCCAGTAAACAAGCCAGACCACATCACAGTAATCTCGCGAGTGGGTTCTTTAACGTCCCCTGTCTAACCAAATTTAACTAATTAATAAATGCAGGAGACGGGACCTATTGGCTTATTCGTCCTTATCCAAGAAGAATAGAATGTCTATCCATTTCTTGATGTTATAGAACGGTAGCACATTCTCGTCATTTATTTTAAGACCCTGAGAGTAGGTCCAGCCAGGGCTTGAACCCTCGACCTCCCGCACAACAGTCCGGCGCTTAACCAACTGAGCTAGCCGGGAGGCGGTTAGCTCAATTGGATGAATCCCCAGCAGAACCTCTTATGAGCAGAAAGCTTAGAAAAAGATTTCCAACTTCCAAGAGCCTCTTTGAACCACAGCTTAGGTATATTTCTCAGATTCGTCATAATATGCTGACAAGTCAACAACGTAAGAACGTGCTCTATGACCGCGGCTCTCGGCCACTTTCCAAACTACACGAAGGGGAACCTATGTGAATGAACCAGGGATGAGAATGCACACCCGCGGTGGTCATCCGAAAACGCCAGACTCCTCGTTCGTACATTGCACCGACGTCTGATGGAACGCAGATGCGTCGAAACCGCTTCCATCTTCAACCGACCAAGGAGGAGGCATCTCCAGTCCCAAGCCCAGCAAGAAACCCAGCATGCTAGCAGAAGGCACCGACGAGTAAAATTCTTGTATGCAACCAAACACTGATGCTGGTATCGAAAGGCCAGAGATGGAATCACAACCCGATATCCCGCAAGAGTATAAACCCGACAGAAGAAGTCTACGGATCCGCAGACCATCCCAGCGTCTTATTGAAACTGTATGGTGATACTGCCATGCTGACCACAAGTTAAAGCTAAAAGAACCTTTGGGTGATTTTGTAGTCGTACACACTTAGAACCTTTAGGACTGTTAGAACCTTGTTTATTAGAACCTTGTTTAAGTTCTAACTGTTTTAAGAAGAGATGTAGATGTCACGTTGGGACGTTATGCCTGACGCGTGACACGCATGCCCTCTAGAACCTTATTACATTGAACTTCGCTTTTCGGACTCGGATCTTTTGACAGAGATCGATGGTAAAAAGGTTTAAACTGAAAATAGAAAAAAATATAATTCGAATGATTTCCGTTTTTATTTTAGATAATCCTCCACTACGACTTCTGGCGCGATAGAATTACTTATAACCTTGCAGGAGGTAACACTGGGCTTGACTTGCAAGAGACTAAGCTACCCACCTACTGGAAAACGCCCTTCTCCAAGATCTGTCTCTGTATGAAGATCGACCACCAAAAACAATTTATTGTCATGAAAAGGCAGGCCAACTCATTGTACTTAATCCTCGCTGATGGAAAATACCTAAAAACGACAATAAGCTGTAACACGTGGAAGAAGCTTATTAGTTCGCAAGCGTCGTTGCAGCTTAACTACACTGATAATTAAGGATTCAATGTTATGGGTATTCACAAACACTCTTCAAAAGCAAGAATTTGTTTAACTAGAAATAATGAGGGAGACTGCATAGCCACTGATTCTAGAATTGCTTTTGGTACAGGAGGACTCTATGGTAACAGCAACGCGTGCAGAAACGAGGCAGTGTATGGTGGAGATAATGGAGAGAAACACATCAAAGGCATGGGATACATCGCAGTGCATTGACAAGGGAGACAATAAACTATCCCAGAGCGGATGATTCAGGATGAAAGGTTAAAGACTATTAAAACAATCAGTTGAAACTGATGCAGTGTTGTTTTCTGAGGATGTTGTCAAAGGTAATTATTAGTTTCTAGTTTCTAATTGAAGTTCACTTTTTATGAGTTTCCCCCCGTAGAACATAATTCATTTTAATCGCTCAAAACCATTAAGTTTTACGACGAAGAGAGAAGGGAAAACTGGGAAAACCAACCATGGAGATATATCCAGTTTCAAAGATGTCAGTACAGATCAGAGATGACTGAAAACAATTATTCAAAGCAACACTTAGATCTCCGTAAACATTGGTTAGATCTTTGTTAATCTACTAATATTTATTAATTTTTAAAAAGAACCCAGCCAGTGCACCTTGCCCTCAAAACACTTATATCAGCTGTAAAACTCTCCACACAGGCTGGCCAAGTTGGGGTAACACCAAAGAGACTTGAATAACTCAAACGAATTGAAGCAGAATTGCAAACGGCGGAGTTGCTTTTACTGGAAACTGCAACTAGCGAACTTGCCAACCTAAGCCAATAGTTTAAAAAATGTACAAAGAGTGACCTGGCTCTCTTTGATTTTGATAGTGTAAAATTTTACAATCATATCTGTCTGCAATTCAAGATTTACATTAGTTTTTACCACAATTTACAGTGATGTCACAATCTGATTGCCCAATTTGCCGTTGTCGATAAGAATATAGACGACGCCGCTCGTGTCAACGTGCCATGCAACATGTCACGCATTAAAAGAATCGCGAGTTTAACGTCGATATCGTGGTAAAAAAAAATCGAACGTGGTTTAACGGGGTCTGTACTCTTATCGACAACCATATTCGCCATCAAAATGGCGAAAATTTTTTGAAGACTCACTTAGCTGCGCCTCGTGAGTCCACAACAATGACGAATATCGTTGACGATTAGTTCGTCGATGATCTTGACCGTGATCAACGCTAACCTCATATTGTGATATTTTACGCCATGTCAGTTTGTCATACCATGTAGACTTATCGACAGATAATAAAAGTTTTTGAAATATTCACAAAGAGTTTTTGTAAAATGCGCCAGGTGTTTTAGCTTTCAGCAAATTTAATTCAAGACGAAGGACGATTTTAGTCTCTATGGGGGCGAAATTACTCTCTCCCATTTCTACAAATAAACAGCGGAAACATTTAATTTCTGTTTAGTTTCTCGCTGAGAAAACAGAAATCGACTTTCAGACTTTAACTGATGTTGTTTCAGTACTATTTATTTCTATTTGACCCGTCGAGAAGCTTTGGTAAAATAAAATAAACGATTCATTTTCAAGGTAATGAAAGTTTCATCAACTGAGTTGATAATATAAATTGGCTACAGTTTCTTTAGAATATTACCCCCTGAAGTCATTTTCACCCGACAAACTGTGCGCCTGCGGGCAGAGTAAATAAAGCCATCACATTAAAACAAAGAAGAGTAGGATAATAGCCAGGTTTCGTTGGTCAAAAGGGAGTCAGAAAGAGTTATATATTAGGAAAAATTGAAAACAAACATTTGGCATCAATTTACACGTCTTTTGGAAAACAATCACAGAAAGCGATCTGCGTCATGAAGAATTCGATTTTTGTCCTTGTTCTGTTACTTTGGTGTTTCATGATATCTACTTCTATCTCATCGCAAGGTTAGCTTTTTTATTACTCATTTCTGAGCGGGGATTTTGAAGAGAAATTGGTCCTTCTTAATCATAGTTACCGTTCAACACCTGCACGTTATTTGTTGAAGGGAAGTTTTGTTCTTTATCTCCACAATAAGAAACTGTTTAGAGATGGTTCAACACTTTTTCAAACTTCTTTCAACCGCTTACAAGCTAAATTAAAGGTGGATGGAAAGATGGTTAGTTACGAGGTTTTTATGAGTAAACTTATGAGAACTTCATGGTCGAAATTGCGAATGGATTTCAAGTCTATTTTTTGTTTCTTTTTTTTTTGACTTTCTAGACTGGTTCTTTGTTAGCGAGATCGTTATCCAAGTATAAAATATGTTGTAATTTTTCTCTATCCATCTCTCCACCTAATCCATTTTCCCATTTTTTCTTGTATTGTGGACTCAATAGTGGAAATTTTACACTTGTGAATACTATCTTCGTAGTGCAGCAGTTTAACCCTTTTTAGTACTGCTCTTCTTGTTTGTGCTTGCTGGAGTGGTTATGCCGTTAGTAAATTTAGATTTTTAGCTCGTTTGCCGTTAACTTTTTGTTCGAAAAATGCTTAACAACTTCCATGGACAGAACATGTCGATAATTTACGACTCTTACTAGATATGTAGATTTTAGTAGTAATTTAATCGACTGAAGAGCAAGATGTTATACAATGAAGCTCCTTTGCAGTGCAGACTCTTTGCAAAAGTTCTTCGCTGGCTGATTTGAGTCAGCCCAATTTTCTCAAACTAAGAACTTGCGTCTTGGTTCAGAACATTTTCTACCCATTATATTTAATTAATTTTTTTATTGTAAATTTCTTGCTTTACATTTTCTGTGGAAATAAATTATTACATCTGGAATGTTCTGTGAATGGTAGCACGTATCATTTCGACCGAGATACTCGACCGAATACTCAGGAGATAAAAGGAGTCCGGATAAGAACTCATGCGTGTTTAGAGGGACAAAATTTTGGTAATTAATAACCCCTATAAAAGGTTGTCCATGGGTTTATGGCTTTTACGGCCAATTTACGACTTAAGGTTAATATACTTCCATTGCTGTGACCATAAGTTGTAATTACAGTTAGTGTTTTTCCCGACTAATGGCTAAAATTTGACAACTTTTTCGCCAAACGGCTAAATTTTTAGTCACAGTTACCAATGGAATTATTTTTCTCATATCTATTGTTTTGTTTTGTTTCGCTTTTTTTTTGTTTTTAATTCTGAAGACTATTCTGACGCTGACCAATGCCGTGAGTTGCAGTTTACGCCTGAAAAACTATTTGACGGCAGACGTTTTATAAACCACGTGATTCGCATCGTTGAAGTCATGACAATGAAGTTTTGTAAGAGCATGTGTTATATGGAACCTGATTGTGTCAGCATTAATCTTGATAAACGAGTTAAAGGACATGGAGGGTACAGATGTGAATTGAATAATGTTACTCACGAAAGACACGAACACGAAATGGAGGAGAAAATACATTTTTTTTATCATGCAGCTGAGGTAGGTGTTATTTCATTACCAAATACTTAGATTCGGAGAAAAGACCTGTTCACGATCATGAGCGTTGAAACGTTTGCTCCTATTTTTCTACTTTTCATTATCATTAATATATATATTATTATCATTATTATTATTGTCACTGTCCTCATCGTTATCAATATAATTATCATTAATGATGGTTTCTTTTTTACAAGTTGAGTGCCCCTCGGCTTCTGAGGCACTTTTATCGACCGCTCCAACGTCAAAATTAAGAATTAAATTTAAAGATAATTGATCAGCCAACCTGCTTTTTTGATAGATAAACAGATAAACATAGTACGCATCGTATGATTGGTAAATTCATCTTACAAGCAGATGCTTTATCAGGTTATGAGCCCCGTAGTTATGTCAGAAAAGCAATAGAACAATTTTTTTTTCCGGGCTCTATAACGTCTAATAACTATGTTTGTAAATCTTATAAATCCCTCGCCTGCGACTCGTGATTTATAAGCTTTCCTCGTGTTCCCCAACATCCCGCCTAACTTTATCACGTTATGGAGCACGGAAAAATGTGTACTATTGTTTAAAACAAATATGAAATTAAGATTGTTAATATTATTTCTCGTTTTCGCTTCAGAGCGCTTGTGTCGATAACCCTTGCGATAACAATGGTTCTTGTCAAAGCGGTTTTACCTACAAAGGATATCGCTGTTTGTGTACCACTGGATTCAAAGGACCACACTGTGAAAAAGGTAAACTTTGCCACATGATTCTTACACAATTAAAAACCTGCATTGACGTGAAAATACGCTCGTAGAATTGTCCGGAAACATGGTATTACCCTAAAAGAAACACAGTAAGTTTCAAAGAAGAGATGATGTTCAGAGACAGTACACGAAAATATTTTAATTTCAAATAGAGGTTATTGCCCTTACATCTCACGGAAAATGTTCTTGGGATAAAACGTTGATAAACAGCTTACGGTCAAAAACGAATCTCTCCAAACTGAACAAAACAACAGCAATCAGTTTCATTACTGGCTTGTCTCCAGTTATCTCTTTCCTATCTCGCATTCATGGGGTCGCCGGAGACTCGCATTACCTCTGGCACGCTTTTCTCGTTAATATATATTGAAGAAGAAGAAGGACTGGGGAAGGGTCAAGCAGGAAGTGCAAATACTGACACTACACATCTTGTCATCCTCATAGAATTTCAATACTTCAAGCTGTCCTAGAGGCTGTGACACTCAGACAGAGCTGCCATTTGCCAATTTGCCAAAGATGAACTTTAAGATTACGTTGAGAAAAGATCTGATAATTGATTCTTAGGCTTGCTCATCGTTACTGTATTTAAGAGGTAACTCGAGCAGTGGACATTGATAGTGTTCCATAAAAGTTTTGGTTGAGATGCTGGTAACCAGTAAAAATGTTACTGATAAATAAGACAAGGACAATTATTTTCAGATGTCAACGAGTGTGCTAAGGAATTACACAATTGCAGTGCTGATGCTGTGTGCAACAATATCAAGGGATCTTACAACTGTACATGTAAACCTGGATATTCCGGAGATGGAAGGACTTGCAAAGGTAAAATTGAATTGTAATAAATTTTTCGATAATTAACAGAATGGTAACTAAGTGATAGTATAGCTCCATTGTCGGATATCTGGTAAGGTTGCGATTTACATTTATAAACAAGTGTCGAAACAACATCCAACTACAGTACTTATTCTGTGTGCAACAATATTAAGGGATGGAACAAATTTTCACGTAAACCTGGTTATTATGGAGATGGAAAAAACTTGCGAAGGTAAATCAGTCAACGATTAATGAATTAATAATTAGTTGATTAAATTGAAATTGATTAATATCAGACAAACATGACTGTCTATTCACATTTTATAAACACTTTAATGTAATGAAATGTCTTCTCCGGCAGATATTGACGAGTGTACTGCAGAAACATATAACTGCAGTGCTAATGCTGTGTGCAACAATACTAAGGGGTCTTACAACTGTTCATGTGCCCCTGGATTTCATGGAGATGGAAACATTTGCAGATCGGGTAATGTCAATCTCGTGCTACTTCTTACAGTGGTTTCTTCAATAGTTGTATCAAATCTTAGAGAATAAATGTAAATATTTCAAGCTCTTCGTTTATTTATATACATATGAAAATAAAGCTCTCCTTGCAGAAAACATTTAAAATATATATGCATCATTGAAGGTTTTTTTTAAAAACTTGTTACCATCAAGAACAAAAATATTTATATAAGCATGGAAAACCTTAAGTCTGCATTTACACCCAAACAGATCAGACCGCTATTTATAGAAATGCAGCAATGACGACAACAAAATCATTGGCAAGAATATGTGGCTATCAAAAGTCAGTTCATCCCAGAAAATTGATTCTTCTTAAATGACAAAATTAAATCTCTGTTTTATTTCCAGCTTCGACATGTAATGAAGTCTACAAGTTGAAAAGGTAAGAACTGCAAGAAATCTGATTAAAAAATGACGATTTAATGATAAAATTGTATAAGGACCGGTTGAATAAAGATAATGGTAATGATAATAAAAATCATTATGATGGTAATGGTACTAATAATGATGAAAATCACAAAGATTATAATAATCGTAAGTATAAGCCAACAGATGCTAAGACAAATGCTCGGTGCTCTCCAGAAGTGTACTTAATTTACCGACTTTTACTAGAATTTCTCGTTTTTCTTTTAAGTCACAGGGACTGATCATATGACTCTATGTCTACCTAGCGTAACGAAAGAAATGTTAACAAAGGAACATCTTCCTCACAAAGTTTTTTTTTTGTTAAATACGATACATGATCTTTTGTAAATTAGGATTTGCATTTGACCTTACTCTTTCAGAGCGTTCAAAGGAGTACTTTTGGTGCTCTTTCAGGAGTGCTTATAATATTCTTTCAGAGCATTCTATTGCACAATTTTGATTGGTAAGGCTGATGACTCACGCCCCATGAAGCCGCTCGAAATTTTATGTAAACATACCCCTACGCAGCTCAATAATAATAACAACAGGCTATGTCATTACCATTATTAATTAATACAAGTTGATTGACACCAAAAGAACATGACTTCAGATCCCGTTCAAGATTCAATCTGTTTTCCCTTATGCAGCTCCATAATAATAACAGGCCACAGCCTTGTCTAAATATGATAGAAGCCAATATAGATGATGCCCTTATATCTATAGTTATTTGTTATAAGATACAACGAAACCTTACATGATTTAATGTTGGAATATGTTAGAGTATTGGTCTTTATGAACGTGTAAATGTACGTGTATCTGTCCTTAAAAGTCTTGTAAGAGGGATATACTCTACAGATCGAGCAGCAGTGGTTTGATTACCCTACAATTTGGATCAGAACCAATATCTGTTTTTTGTCACATGGAAGACTTTGGATGTGGAGATGGGGGATGGACGCCAGTTATGAAGATTGATGGCAATAAGGTGTGGTCTTTCGCGTTCATGTTTAATTTAACACAACTGCGATTTCACTCCGGATCCCGCCGTTTTTCATAACAGCCTTCATTTGGGATTGCTGTAGAATTCCTATCTTTTAGATGTATGGTTGGAGATTAAACATTAAAATGATTTTTATTCTAGGAATACGAAATGATTATGAAATAGAAGCACTTTAGAAATTAAAGCTTCACTGACTTATTGCCTCTCAACGAATAGCTTAGTTAGGTATTGCAGTAAATGGTTTGAACCCGGGGGTAACATGTGAAGGTGTAGTCTGATCGTCCGGGTGAGTGTAGTCCTGAGAAGGACTGTTGTCGGTGGCAGTGACTGACGTTTCGACAACCTGTGCGGAAGTCATCATCAGAGTCAAGTGAGTGATTGTTGTCAGTAGAATGTTCTTATTCCAGTTCGTGTGAAATGATCGGTTGGTTTTGCCGTGATGTTATTGGCTGTAAGACTCAAGTGACGTAAGTCGTTCGTGATTGGTCTGTTTCGGTCTGTCGGTAAAGCTAGGTTGTTCTTTTTCGGTCGTTTGTGATGTTTATGTCGTGAATGAGTCGTTTGTATGGGGCGGGTAGTTGTTGACATCTGTTTAGGGGAGTCTGTTCTAAGTTAGTAAACCAGCTTTCCAGAGTCAGTCGTTGAAAATAGTCAGTGCTGTAGGTTAGGCATTGCGCAGAGTCCCAGTCAATGTTGTGGTTGGTAAGTCGATGGTGTTCAGCAATGTGATTGCTGACATCACCTTTCCTCGTCGCCCGTCTGTGTTCAGTCAGTCTTGTTGTGAGGTTTCTGCCAGTCTCACCGATGTAGGAGGCTTGGCAGTCGGAACAATTGATCTTATAAATCGTTCCCTGTCTGTTCCTCGGTTCGTCTTTGTCTTTAACGTTGGTTAGTAACTGACGTAGTGTGGTGATGGGTCTGTGGGCGACGCGGATATTGAAGGGTAGTAAGATGCGCGAGATGTTTTCAGACATACCTTTTATGTACGGTATGGTTGCTGTAGTCGTAGGGGTTGCGGTGTCGTTTGTTTCGGTAGTGGTAGTGGGTCGGTGAGTGTTTCGTCGGATGAAGTCGTTGTTGTAGTTGTTCTTCGTAAAAACACGGTGAAGGTATTTGTTCTCGTCGGATAAGCTGTCTGTCGAGTCACATACTAGTTGTGCGCGTCATACGGACTACACGACCAACTGAAACAACTGATACCAACTGACCTACTTGACACCGTTACGACAATTGCCGACAAACGAGCCAACAAGACGACTGAACGCGCCCGCACTGGACATCAACAAAAATTGACACGACTGCTACGAGACAAAGAAGAGAGACGAAGCAAACCGGACGACAACTGGGTAAGTAACATTTCTTCTCGTTCCTTAGACAAGACTGAAACTCGGGTACTATCATACGGACTAAAACACTCAGTAACACCTAAACGCATACCGACTGAGGCTATTGTATCTAGTGTTGAGGCGGCCCTGTCTCGGCAACGAGAACTATCTCAGCCGACCAAGGATAACATCAGAAGCAGAATTGCCTCCACTATACAATCAACGTCACTACATGACAGCAACTTGACTAAAGACGAACAACGCGCACTGAAACGACTGAGAAACGACGAGAACATAGTTATCCTACCAGCCGACAAAGGACGAGTTACTGTTGTTATGGACAAAACTGACTATCACGACAAAATGGACGCACTAGTTAACGACAAACGAACCTACGAAGAACTCAAACGTGACCCAACTCCTGCCCTTCAACGTAAACTCAACAGTAAACTACTGACACTCAAGAAAACGAACGCCTTTGACAACCAACGGTACTATCGACTGAGGTGCTCGGTACCACAGCCACCGAAACTCTACGGTTTGCCGAAACTACACAAACCTGGTTTCCCGATGCGACCTATTGTTTCTTTCTGTGGCTCTCCCACATACCAACTATCCAAGTACCTGACGACAATACTACAACCGCTAACCGACAAATCCAGACATAAACTACAATCCACTGAAGACTTCATTAACGCTACCAAGACTGTTCAGATACCTGACGACTACAAACTAGTGTCATTTGATGTGAAATCACTGTTCACAAGTATTCCACTTCAATTAGCATTACAATGCACTGAAACTGCAATCCGAAAATCTACCGAACCACTACCGCTACCGACAGACGACATCATGGACTTGCTAAACATTTGCCTAACGTCTACTTACTTTCAGTACAACGGTAAACACTACAAACAGTTACACGGCACTGCCATGGGGTCTCCAGTTTCTGTTGTTAGAGCAGAAATTGTGATGCAGAACATCGAGGAACGCGCCCTTTCGACTTGCCGACAAACGATACCGCTTTGGTTACGTTACGTTGACGACACATTCACCGCCGTTCGACACGACAAAATTGACGCATTCCACAACCACCTTAACGAACAAAACACTGACATACAGTTTACCAGAGAAGTCGAAGAAAATGGCAAACTTCCTTTTCTAGACTGCCTGGTAACCCACAACGACAACTCATTACGAACGACAGTTTACAGGAAACCGACACACACCGACAGATTACTAGACGAGTCATCCTACAACCCTACATCACACAAAGCCACAACTATCAGAACTCTAACACGACGCGCACAACTAGTATGTGACTCGACAGACAGCTTATCCGACGAGAACAAATACCTTCACCGTGTTTTTACGAAGAACAACTACAACAACGACTTCATCCGACGAAACACTCACCGACCCACTACCACTACCGAAACAAACGACACCGCAACCCCTACGACTACAGCAACCATACCGTACATAAAAGGTATGTCTGAAAACATCTCGCGCATCTTACTACCCTTCAATATCCGCGTCGCCCACAGACCCATCACCACACTACGTCAGTTACTAACCAACGTTAAAGACAAAGACGAACCGAGGAACAGACAGGGAACGATTTATAAGATCAATTGTTCCGACTGCCAAGCCTCCTACATCGGTGAGACTGGCAGAAACCTCACAACAAGACTGACTGAACACAGACGGGCGACGAGGAAAGGTGATGTCAGCAATCACATTGCTGAACACCATCGACTTACCAACCACAACATTGACTGGGACTCTGCGCAATGCCTAACCTACAGCACTGACTATTTTCAACGACTGACTCTGGAAAGCTGGTTTACTAACTTAGAACAGACTCCCCTAAACAGATGTCAACAACTACCCGCCCCATACAAACGACTCATTCACGACATAAACATCACAAACGACCGAAAAAGAACAACCTAGCTTTACCGACAGACCGAAACAGACCAATCACGAGCGACTTACGTCACTTGAGTCTTACAGCCAATAACATCACGGCAAAACCAACCGATCATTTCACACGAACTGGAATAAGAACATTCTACTGACAACAATCACTCACTTGACTCTGATGATGACTTCCGCACAGGTTGTCGAAACGTCAGTCACTGCCACCGACAACAGTCCTTCTCAGGACTACACTCACCCGGACGATCAGACTACACCTTCATTAGTTAGGTATAGTGCACCAGAGTTTCGTGAAGATAATGAAGGCTTTTTTCTGTCTGCCTTTTAATCGAGCTTTGGGAATGTTGGATTTAACGGCGATTGTTTGACCCTTTCTTAGGTTTTGTTCAACGCTATAATCGTTCAATAGTTATAATTAACTCAATATATTTTTCCAGCAAACCTTCCGCTTTAACTCTAAGCTTTGGGGCAACAAGGCCAACCACAATCTACCAGGAGGCATGACTGGGTTTGACTCACAAGAGACCAAGTTACCTACTTACTGGAATACACCATTCTCCAAGATCTGTCTCGGCATGAAGGTCAACGAACAGATTAACTTCATTGTAATCCAAGAGCGGGCCAACTCACTTTACTCACTAATCGCTGACGGTCAATTCCGCAACACCTCCCTGGGTCGTGACACGTGGAAGACACTGATTGGCTCAGAAGCGTCCTTGCAGCTCAAATGTAACAAGGAAGGGTTCAATGCTGTGGGAGGTTCCAAAGCGAGAATTGGGATCATCGCCAACCAAGAAAACGATTGCAACTCCTGTGACTCCAGAATTGGGTTTGGTATCGGAGGGCACTCTAACACTTGTGGAAACGAAGCAAGGATATCGCCAGATAATGGAGAGAAAGACATTAAAGCGATGGGGTACATCTTGGTGCAGTGAGAAGGAAAACGATATACACAACGGTATATTTAGTAAATAAACCCCTTCGGGCGGCTGGTATATCTGCTGATAATGTCCGCGGCTGAGAGATTGTCCGAGAAATGAATATTTGGCCGAGAAGCGAAGCTTCGAGGCCAAATATTTATATATATAAAAAAGTAAATATTCATAAATATAAAATAAAGCCAGTGGTGATCCGATGGCGAATGCGCGTGATTGACGCAAGGAAGCAAAAAAAAAAAAAAAAAAAAACAGTTTGGTTTCCTTCCATGTAAATAGGAAAAGTTGAAACTCTTGTGTTGATTATGTTTCTATTTCACGGAAAAAATCGGAGGACAAATATCGACGCGGACGGGGTTATTGCGTGATAACTGTCCTGTGATTTTGCACCACGTGACTTAAAGTAACCCCTAAAATCGCACCAAAATTAATGGGTGGGTTATATATATATACATATATATTAAGTTTTGAAAAGGGTTTATTCATAACAAACCACCTAAGTTACAAAATAAAAGTGCTAACTCATGTGGGCTTCGCCCCAACTAATTATTAATAAACAGTCCAAAGTTCCAAAGTTCAAGAGTTCTTAAATATATGCAAGTATTAAATATTACTAATATTAATGTAAGGTTATAAATAATTCCAAAATAGCTAGGTCTAATATTAATATAGGCTTTATCTATAATATTGGTATGGCTAGGGCTAACGTAGACTAATATTAATGTAACTCTAGGTTTGTTTAATGCTAATTCTAAGTTGTAAATAATTAATTCCAAGTTGATTTAATCAAATGTTAACTAAGGCTTAAGGTAATCTATTTACAAAAGTGTTCTATAGGAGTCCCCATCAATTGTACAGATTGATGGGGACTCCCAAGCGTTTCTAAAGTTAGATAACGAGAGTCGGAAGTAGTCGCATTCAATTCTGTTTTTGGTCGCGCTGAGGGCATAGCGAGTTATACCCTCAGGGGGGTCATTCCCATTGTAGAGTGTAGATTTATTTCGAAATCTCCAGATGCTGTAAAGAATTGTCTTAATTAGAAAGTGGGCAATACGATTCTGTTTCGGACTAGCGGGAATCCATCGAAAAAAGAAAACACAGGTACAGGAAGGGAGAAATCTAGTTCCAAGGATAGAGGAGATAATAGGAGAAAAGTGGGTCCATACAGATTTCACACAATTGAGAAAACAGTGATCTATAGTTTCTTTGCTGGAACAGAAGGCGCACTTATCTGAGTCGATATATCCCCAACTCTTTAGAGAATCGCGCACCTTAATAGCGCGAAGTACAATTTTCCAGAGTATGTCGTTCTTATAATTTTCAGAAAAGTCATCTCGCACTAAATTCCAAAATATGTCAAGATTAAATTCAAACGTAAGGAAGGGAGTCCAAAAGCGATGAAGAATTGGAGATGTGGAGTTTTTCTTCAAGAGATTTCGATAACATTTCTTGGAAGAAAATTCAAAATCGCACCACTCCGTGCGGGAGAGAATCCCACGTAGAGTGGTGAGCGCCGAGAGAACATTCTCATAATAGGGTGTCAAGATCTGTGTACTCGGGGTGGAGTTATCTCGAAGAGAGCTCCACTCCGAGCGACAGGAGGCAAGCCTAGGGCCAAGAAAATATCTGGCCAAATAAAAGGATTTTGACTCGCGATCATCTAGATTGGAAATTACTGAGGCTAATTTAAGAGATTTACCTTTGATCAGGAAATTCAAAATGCCGAGACCGCCACTGCTAAGAGATTGGTGGCAGGACGCTCGGCTAACCGTTTCAATTCGACAACCCCAGACAAATGGCCAGATTAAAGCGTTCACCTTAGAAATTACCCATTTTGAGACACAGAAAACTGTAGAGAGATATATGAGCTTGCTAATTCCGATGGTGTTAACGATGAGTGATCGGCCGACAAGAGAAAGAGAGCGGGATTTCCATAAGTTGAGAAGTTTTTCTAATTTCTCTAGTTTTGGCTGCCAGTTATCTAATTCAGTATTGCGACCGAAAACAACACCTAGAATTTTAACTTTTGTTACCCATTTGAGGCCAAGGGGTTGGTCGTCGCGCGTACGCCACGCCCCCAACCACATGGCCTCTGTTTTCGTGACATTAAGGCGTGCCCCAGAGTCACGCTCGTAATTATTAAGCATGTTGAACAGAACTTGCAGAGAGCGATAAGATTTCACTATACAGGTCGTATCATCAGCATAATTTCCAACTTTATAGCAGAGACCATGTGCGCCCGGAAGGAGAAAGCCTTCGATTTTAGGATTATTTCGGATTTGGGAAGCGAGAGTTTCAACGCACAAAACATAGAGCAGGGGAGACAGGGAATCCCCCTGTCTTACCCCACGAGACAAAGGAATCGCATCGGTTAGCCATTCATTAACAATAACACGCATATTGGCCCCATTATATAAAGTGTTGATCCAAAAACAAAAAGACGGGCCAAAACCAAAACGGGGTAAGAGGCTTTGAAGAAAGGTGCGATTAACGGGATCGAAGGCTTTCTCTTGATCTAAACTGAGCAAAATGCCGGTTACATTCGTGTGGTCGATGTAATCTAAGATATCTCTAAGTACATGTAAGTTTGAAGTAATTTTGCGTCCGGGCACAGAACAAGTTTGATCAGGGTCAGCGATATATTCCAGAACTTTAGAGAGTCGAAGATACAGAACTTTTGAGCATAACTTATAATCAACGTTTAAGAGGGAAATCGGACGCCAATTTTTCAGATTCTTACGATCTCCTTTCTTAAAATAACGGGTGTGTTGCTCATCTTCATGGAATCGCACATCGCTCCGGTTTGGTAGAATGCATTTACGACTCGACATAAATGTGGAGCTAAGCGATCCCAAAATCTAGCATAGAATTTAACCGAAAGGCTATCAGGGCCAGGCGATTTATTGCTATTCATATTTTTCATAGCAAGAGTAAGTTCGTCAAGCGTGATCTCGGCCTTCACAAGATGACGCCTGATCAAAAGTTAATTTCCGTGATAGAGAAGATAAAAGATCTTCTTGAAGAGCAGCATCTATTGGTTCTTCGGAAAAGTGCTGAGTGTAGAAATCGATATGAGCTTTTTCAATCTCTTCTTGGGAGGAGACTTCGATACCGTTAGAATCATAAACCGAAGAGATGTGGGATCGTTGAGCTTTAATTCTTTGTAAATTAAAAAGTACTGACTGGGGCGTTCGCCTTCCTCTAGCCATTCTGCTCTACTACGAATAATGATTCCTTCGACTTGCTTAGTTCGAAGGGATTTCAAACGACATTCAGTGTCAGAAATTAAAGGGATAACGGAATCGTCTCCGTCAACTAAACGTTGACAAAGACGGATCAATTTGTTCGTCAAAATCACCTGGTCTCTTTGCAATTGTCTTCGCTTTTTACGGGAAAAGGAGATCGTTTCTTCTTTAATAGACTGTTTTAAAAACTCCCACCAATCTTGGAGACACGGAAAACAAGATAAAAAACGTGCATGATCATCCTTTAGTTTCTCTATAGTAGCGCAAAAATCCTTATTGTTCAAAAGAGAGTCGTTAAAACACCAAACGCCTGGACCGCGTTTTACAGCGGTGGGAATATAAAAAATAAGAAAAACAAAATCGTGGTCGGATATCGAACAAGAGCAAATGTCACACTTAACCTTGGGTGATAATAAATCTTTCGAAATTAAAACTTGTCAAGTCTACTCCCAATTGACCGTGTGGAATTAAACCAAGTAAATTATCTTGATCTTGGATGCAAATTTCGCCAAACATCTGAAAGCGCGAAATCACTTTTAAAGATTCGTAGTCTTTGTGTATAGAGATATTCCCACCAAATTTATCGAGAGCGTTGTCGTAACAATTAAAATCTCCTCCGATGATAGTCGCAGAGGAGGGAATGAAAAATTCATGAATCGAAAGAAAAAAACTTTTCCGTTCGGTAGGATTAGTAGGAGCGTAGATATTGACTAGATTAATATCATAGTCGTTGCACCTGATCAAAACACCGACAATACGACCTTGTGAGTCCTTCTTCCAAGATACGATTTCGTCTGAGCATTTGGAAGAAATCAAGGTGACGACACCACCCTGTTTCCCGGAGGCAGGGGACCAAAATCTACGGTCCAGCCATCTACGGGATAGAGATTTGATAGTAGATTCAGAATGAATTAACGGTTCTTGTACAAAACAGACATCGCAGTTGGACTTCTCGATCAAACCAAACAAGAAGTTGTAGGTAAGGGGGTTTGCTAGCCCCCTTGCATTGATAGTTAAAGTTTTAAAGGATTCATGGATAAAAAACACATTTCACTTGAAGAATCTTGGAAAAAAGACACATTTCACTTGAAGATTCTTGGAAAAAAGACTCACTTAAGAATTATAAGCTTACTTGTGTTTCCTTGACCTGTTTCTCCCCTCTTTCCTCTCTGAGGTAGGGGTAAAGAGTTCAGATGATGATGACTTTCTTTTCAGTTCGTGAGTAGTTTCCATCTCTTCTGGGTTGTTAGGAGTGACCAATATGGGAGTTTGTGATGCGGTCGACACAGGGATAAAAGAACGAGGTTTTCCGGTGACAAGTGTTGGCGCAGTAGATTTTCGGGAGCACGCGAGAGAAAAATCGTCGGGCAGTTTGGCAGGTGTTCGGCGGGAAGGTGGTTTCATAGCAGATTTGATTGTGGCGATGAGTTCTTAAGAAGTGATGAGAGGTGGGTCCGTAGGGGTAGATTCATAAGATTGGCCAGGTTGTTCAGACGGAAGATCGGATTGTTCAGAAAGAAAATCGGGCGGGTTAAGTTCATTGGGCCTTTCAGGAGGCGGTTGAGTGGTTGGATCAGAAGCAGAAAGTCAGAAGAAGGATCAGTGAGTTGTTCAGCAGGCAAAAGTAAACTGTACGGGCGGTGGCAGAACGGAGGCCAGCGGGAGGTTTTCGTCAATGGACGAGGAATCCGAGTCAACGGGTTGGACGGGTTTCTCGGACTGATTAGGTGGAGGAAGGGTAGAGGCGAGCGGCAAATTTTCCATCGAAGTGGAGCTGAGGTTGTCATCGTCAATATTTACATCTTCTTCTTCGTCTATTGGCAGGCCATATACTGTTGAGAAGATCCACGAGTATTCGCAATTAACGCCTATGTGACCCTCTTGTTTGCAAATACAGCAAAATGTTGGACGTTGACACACACGGGCTTCGTGACCAGTGTTTTCACAATTAAAACATATTTTGTTTGGGCAGACGTTGTTGAAGTGACCGGGGTGGTTGCATTTTCTACATGTAGGAGTTTGGCCAGAATATTTAATAAAAATAATGGTACTTGCCGAAGCGAAGAAAACTAGGAATTGCTTTGGAGATTCGTACGCGGTAATGTCGGAGACCATTGTAGATATTTGGGGCGTACGTATGTTTTCCGCGGCGGTAGTTTAAGACATCACAGTAGGGTGTTAAACGTTGAATGATTGCAAGGTCAGAGAGTTCAAAAGGGGCGTCGTAAATCGTTAGGAAGGTCAGAGGTTTATCAATATCTTGCAAAGCGTAGTTTTCAGAGTTAATGTTGAGTGAGTTGAGACAGAGGACATTTTCTTTAGCGTGATGGATTTAAGGGCTACCACGACTTCGCCATTTAACCTGCGTTGCAGGCACTGAATATCGGTAGGAGAAACTTTACAATTTGCGAAGGCGTCAAATACTGTTTGTTTGTTTGTTTGTCTATCAGGCGTAAAAAAGGCTGTCTTCGGACGTTGTGGCATAGAATTCTCATTGAATATATGTTTTTGTCGTTGGATTTGGTTTTCATTTCCATATTATTGTCCAGATGTTCTTGCTGCACACAGTGCATAAGATTCACCGTTTACCATGTAAGAATTTTCATCGGGCGAGTTGTCTTGAGCGGCTGACAAAACATCTAGAATTCCTTCGGTATTCATTGTGTGCGCTGACATCATCCAAAATCTTCTTAATAAGTAGATATAAAGACCCAAAAGGGCGTACTGACCTCAAAATCCTTGCTTGTATGAGTGTTTAGCTATCAAAATGGCCAAGCCTAACGGTACACGTGTATCTTAGCCGAGAAACTGTTTACTGTTTAGGCCTTCTGGGCCTCATCAGTGCAGTGCTGATGCTTGGATGGGGGAGAACCGAGAGGGTCACCTCAAACGACCCAACCTTTGTGGTATCATCTAAGCCATGCCAGAGTAAGCACCATCATCAGGGCAGTCATCTGAATGATAATTTTCACTTTCCGGTTGCCCTGCGCTACCGACGAAAATTGAATCTCGCATCGGTACAATGCCTAATTCACGTCTTGTTGCATGTTGACCAATAATGGTTGGTGGGGTTCCGTATTTCCTCTTCCGGAAATTTCTCAGGGATTTCATCGGTCTGGACTTTGCAACCATGTGAATGGCTCTCAAATGTGCGTTTTGTTCGACAGTGACAGTTCCATGGTTTCCAAGTTTCTCCACATACCCACGGCAACAATTCATTCTCCCAATGTAAATTTGCCTTCCAACCGTCAAAGCCTCGTCTTCCTTTCCTTCTTGAATGTTCATTAACATCGTCCTCAGGTCTCCAGTGGAGAAACCATGCTCGTGGCGTTTTTGAAATATCGCCCACATTGCCTTTGATGATTTTTGTCGTTGTCATGATCTTCGGTTGTCTATGTGTACGTGGAAGCTACTTCATCCCTCGTTCTTCTGACACTAACACTTTGGCTGTGATCTGCTTCTGATGTGACCACGGGAACAATGAAGTGCAAGGCTTCAGTTGCAACACGCTTGGAAAATTCCCAAAAGGTTGGATTGTTCCTTTGAATTTATTCTGTTATGTGGCCAAACAACCCTTCAAGCATGCACGTCCCAAGAGTTTTCACTTTCACTAGGTCAAGACTATCGTCCTCCCCAATATGGTTGAAGCAATCGTACAGATAATCTACATCATTGATAATAGTCTTGTAAAAGCCTTTAGCTGTTCAGGAAGCCATTGACCAGGACTAATGTCAAGCGAAACAGCACCTGTGTACTGCCTAGTATCTGTGATAAGACTTTCCAACCTTTCCGCTGCTGTTCTCAGTTCTGGCAGTGAGGAAACAAATGTTCTCTCTCTGAAGTTAGCAGCATAATCGGGGCAGAGGACCTAATTCGTTTTGATACCAATCCCATTCCCTCGACTATTTCTCGCCACGTGGACTGAAATCGAACCAACCCTTGTAAGGAACAAGCCATTCGGATGGCTCCTTGGATTTCCGATGGATACTCAGCAACGTAAGGAAACGCACCTCTTGCAGCCAAATCAGCCGGGTAGTACAGCTTTGCAGACTCGCTGGGGCCATCATTTTTCCCGGGATCATCCTCTATTCCGATAGCCAAACTCGCTGATTGCTCTGAAAAATTGATCTTGTAGATGCAATGCCTCAAGTGGCCAGAAAAATGAACTTCGCCATCGACTTCACACAGTCCAAAAAACTCTAAAACAGCATTGTTGCTATCTTTGAACCCCATGCCCAGCTTGTTAGTTGGATTGCGCATTTGCAATAGTTCATTCATTTTAATCAGTAATACAGTATCTTCGAAAAAAATAGGAAACGTTGTGTGCAATTTTCCCATAGTTGGAAGATCTTTAGGCACTTCTTTATTGAAGTTGAATGGAGAAATTCTTGTACCTAGGAATGAAAACTTTATGAAATGTAGTAATCAATATTTCAGATGGTAGAGCATGCGCAGTGAACTAGTAATTAGGTCATGGGTTCTGATGAACGATGTATATATTTTACATACTTGTGCTACAGACAGGCACCAAATGTATAAAAAATGATATGGTTTTATAAAAAAAGAAAGTATAACAAATGTTCAAGGTTGCAATTTTATGATCATGTTTACCATTAAAAAGCTATATATAATTCCAATGCAAAAAATAAACGTGTGCTCTAATCTGAGTCTTTAAAGAATAATGCATATTTATAGCTAAAATGAGCATTATACCTGGTTTCAGTCACCTCTACAAAACCATGGGCTTTCCCACTTTTGCCTTTTTTTATAGCTGGAGTCATGCATTTTTTATTGTTGGTCAGATACATGAATTTCTTGATAAAAGCAAATTCCCTTGAACTAGATACAAATAAATAAAATCAGTAGATAATAATACCAAATAAAATAACCAAAATTCTGTATGCTACATGTTCAAGAATTTTCTTGCATTTTTATAAACTGATTTCAGACTTGCCTTTATCAAGTATCAAATATATTTCACAAAAGTGTATGCATTAAAAAAAGAAATGGATTCTTGTGGGCTTACATTTTAACTGGTAATAATTGTTCTTCATGACTATTTTAATTTTACTATATTAAAAATGTGCAATGAAAAATATTTATTCCCAAAATACCTCTGTATCGTGATCGGACTGGGTCATCCACGTGAGAACTTTTGGTGTTTTGCCATAAGTTATCTCCTTTAATCAGGATGTCAGTGAAGTGACCAAGTGACGCAACTGTTGCACAAATTAGGCACTGTACATTTAGAAGCAAGTCTGCTGATCCATACACTTTTCTCACTTTCGCTCTCTTGTCAAAAAACTTTTTCAGTTCACAGGCTGTCAAAACTTTCTTGAGTTGATCTGGCAGCTCTTCTAGGCATGCCAAGACAGCAACTTTGGAAGTATGAAAAATGGGGCAATTTTTATACTGGCTCTCCATCAGGTGCTCAGTTACCAGCTCTCGCATTGCTTCTTCCCTTGACCTTTTTGAAAGTCCATATATGTACACACTGCTCCACTGCTTGTCAACTATCCTTTTCAACACTAAGTTGCTTAGATTTTGTGATTCACGAGGAGACCTTGACGACAACGTGGCTGCTAGAATGTTTTTGCCTGGCTCTTTCCACTGAATGGAAGCACTAACTTTGCTTCACACAGTTCCCAACTCCAACGAAACAGTATAATCTGTGCGTCCCTTTAAGAAATGCATAAATGCCACCCATGTGGTTTCACACGATTGGACTTTAAGATCATTGTGAAGATAGAAAAATTGAACATTTGTACGACATGAGAGACCACAGGCTTCTAAAACTTTGCCTTTAAAGGCAGCAAACGAGGCAGCACAGCTCGAGGTCAAGGGAAAAAGGACAGGAACTCGACTGTCGTTCTCATCCATCCTTACAAGGGCAGTGAAAATGACGTCTTGTTCTAGGGCTCTTCCCTTAAGTAGACGTTCAGTGCCTTTCCGTACTTTCCTGCGCTTTTTCGTTTTCTTTCTTTCTGACTCTCATGCGTTTTGTAACCCGATTCTTCTTGGGCTTTTTCTTTTCAATCGTGTCGCATATGTCGGACGAAACCCACCAATCTTCAGCATGTTTCCGTTTCTTCCTCCGTTTAACTTGGTTTAGCTTCTCGGTATGAATATCGGCCACCCGAAAAAGTTCATCGTCATGAAAAGGCAGACCAACGCATTGTACTCACTGCTCGCTGATGGAAAATACCGAAAAACAACCATGGGTCGCAACACTTGGAAGGCCCTGATTGTTTCGCAACAAGGAAGGGTTTAATGCTAGGGGTAGTCGCAAAACAAGGGGTAGTCGCAGAGCAAGGATTGGTTTCCCTGGCAATAACGAAAAAGATTGCGTAACCCCTGATTCTAAAATTAACTTTGGCACAGGAGGATACAAAGAAGTCTCCGACACGAGGGGAAATGTAGCAGCACACTCGACTGATAATGGAGACAAGCATATCAAATTCATGGGGTACATCCTGGTACAGTGACAGGAGACACACTTTTAAAATTCTCAAATCTCAAGCCAAGAAGACACCATGAATGTTTTAAGCCTTACTAGCTAATAAAACAACTGTTTCAAAATTATTTTCTCCCCTGGTCAGATTTGTCTTGAAATCTAGTCTAACTCGTTTCAATTGTGTGAAACCAATTTCGGTTTTAATCAAAATGTCTGTGAGCCACACAGGTTAGAAGATGTATCATAAAAGAGTGATGAGGTGGGCGACTGAACCGCGTTCGCCTGAATCAATTTACTGCTGAGGCTCAGTGCTGGGAAATTAATTTTTCTTTTCAACATGCAAAGTCTTGTTAAAGTAAAGAGGGTTTTCAGTTCTTTCTAACCAGGACTGTGGTGCGAAATGGAGAGTTCAAGTACAAACAAAACATCGTGGATTGCTTCGATTGTTTTTGTTCTGATGTGGAGAAGAACCGCGAGAACGGTTAAAGTTTGTTGACTGATTGCATAAATTCAATTATCTAATGTAAACAATAGCGGCTAGATCGGTCAGTAACACTTTTGCAGGCGAGACTAATTCTGTGCTTTTCTGGGGTTAAAAAAAAAAAAAAAAAAAAAAAAAAACTCGTGGAGTTCCCCGCCTCATATTACTTCAATTACTACCAGTAAAAAAACAGTTGTGTTCACATAACATGCTTTCTGGGGTATACCATTTCGAGGCAGCAGACTGATAGAGGTTTGATATCAGATGTAAGCGGGAGAAAACCCTGAAAACATACGATCACTGCGTTACAGTGCAAATATGATTGAGCGACTGTCAGTCGAAACGTGAGCCGACGAAGAAATATTTCGACCGAAGCGTTTAAATTTGAAGAATTGTCATAGTACCGTAGTACTGTACAGTAGCCTGCTTGCAGGCGGTAGTTTGTTACTTCAAGCGCGAGATCCAGGCGGCGAATATCCAGTCGCCATATTGCACGGATAGAAGATTTAGGACGAATGACAAAGGGATAGGGAGGGGGAAGGGGAGAAACCATTTTACTCTACTTCCAAGTCCCCCTTCGCTTTGTCACTCGATTCAGATCCTCCACCCGTCCAATATGGCGACCGAGCATTCGCCGCGCTGAATCTCGCGCTTGAAAACAAACCACCACCCACAACCAAGCTACTGTACAGTACTACGGTACTATGACAATTCTTCACGATTTCATTAGCTGCGAGACACAAGCAGTGTAAGTCGTTCCTCTTTGGTTAGTTCTAATCCGTCAATCCGCCGGTAGGTTATGTTCTGTGAACACCTGTTTCGAGGAAGGTTGTTGGAGGAGAGTGTAAAAGTGCACGCGACAACCCCGAAATTCATTGTGGGAAGTTTTTTTATGTCATGGTTCTTTGACCTCAGGATTTCAGGGAAATCTGAAAATACGCCACACTAAGGACGATCCATCGCCTTCTTGATGAATTCACTTATTTCTTCGACCTATGAATTCACTGATTACTGTATACCCAAATAACCTTTCATGATTGTCGCCAGCACTTTTATCCTTATTCCTACAACCTCTCCTAGAACAGTTGTATATCTATTGTTGTACAGCGTTAAAAAAGCTCAACTGGACATGACTCAACTAGTTCAGATTTCATATAACTCAGTAATGTATACGTACCTCTTGGAGTGTCCACTCAATACAAGTTCTAGGTCATGAAATGGCTACATTCCATGTCTGCCTCTGCCAAGATAAAAAAATAATAATAATAATAAATTCTCCAAACTGTCTGCCATACCTTTCTTATACTTACAGAATTTGCTGTGCATCCAAATGGTATCCCCATTTTGATATTGTTCTTATCGTAACTAACTTTCTGCTGAAAGTATATGGCTAGTCAGTAAGGAGAAATTCATTTTTGGTCACTCCTGGCCGTGAAAGGGAGCCACTGACCGTAAATATCTAGTATCCGCCGACAAAATTTCGCAATTCACTTTACTTTTCCTAAAGGACCCTTTGGATGAACCTTTTTCAAAAATTATATCGCGCTTTGTTTTCTCCGAAAAATTGAAAGGCTCAAAATACGCCAAAATGGCCGTTGCTCCCCCCTTTCCTCCCGTAAAGCAATGAACATTTATGCATCTTCGGCAACGACCGCCATGATCAGTGGCTCTTGATATTTCAGACTCAACCAATGAATACAAGTTCATTTTTAGGAACTACGAGGAGAGAAGATCAAGATTTACGTCTATATCCGCATATAAGGTATGTGAGATGTCAGCGCAGTCTGGGTTACATTCAAAGCAGGTTTCAATGCACTCACTAACAAGAAATATCGGTTTTGATTCTTCACTTCGCACACATTCTACTCTACCCCATGGTACATGTTTTTTTTACTTTAAGCATTGAGCCCTGGAAACCATGGCAGAAAATCGACCTATTAGTTTTTTTGTTTGGAAAATTCTTGTCGAAAGGCGTTGATGGAGCAAGTTCTCTCCCTACCACCTTAGCCCCTACATTTATGGTCAGTTTACCCCTAAATGCTTTAACTCGTTACCTTACGGTAGAACCCATTCCTGATCTGTAGAAATAATAATATAGTCTAATCAACATACAATTTACTGCGAAACTAGATCAAAGTTCGATCAACCTACAATTCTTAGGCGTATGAATTAGCGCACGAGTAATGCTATGCCATTATATTATTCTGATATTTGTCAGGTTTGAAACTATATTATGCTTATGTTTGCAGCAAATTCCAAGAACTGCCGAATGCAAAGTCGGTAGGGGGCGAGCATACAAAAGAGCGCAACCTCCATGGCCAGATACGCGAACAGGAGACCTCAAAAACTGAGATATAAACTGAATTTACTTTGAAATATACCTTGAAACACTTCCAATCGGTTTTAATTAAGAAACGCGTGTTTGATTGGCATATTCACTTAAGATATCTCACTTAAGATATCTCATTTTCAGGGAAGAAGAATTTGTATTCCATGTTAGGGTGAAAAGCTGAAAATCTTTAGAGCTTGGCCGGAAAACTTTGTTAAAAGGTAAATGCTTCTAACTTAATTACTATTACGTATGATGCACGATCCTCACAGTAGAGAGCGCTATTTATACAATAGCGAAAATGACCCGAAAAAAAAAAATTTTTTTCAGGTCTGATTTTCGCTATTGCATAAATAGCGCTCCCTACTGCGAGGATAGTGCATCATACGTATCTATAACCGCAGTTCAAAATATATGAACTTCATATATTCATCGTATCTTAATTACTATTCTGCAATAAAACCGACGTTCTTTGTCGATAGGATTATTTCTATCATGATTTGTCAGCGCAGGCAGTCGCGACAGACAAATCATCTCTTTAATTAAAAGAGTAGACGTTAATGTAATAGGGTCTTAATGGAATAATAACTCTTTACGGTGGCCAATTTACATGATCAACTCAGTTGATAAAAAGCTATCAAAAAAAATTATCTTGTTATAGCCCCACCGACGGAACTCCACAGGCTCTTTAGAAACTTACCCGGCCTTTAATTGATTTCTGATCGTTTGAACTTGATTGCAGTACTGGTGATACCTCACTTTTTGTCTTAGTTAAAGGAAAGAAACAAAATTTATTTTATAAAGTCGCTGTATCGCCGTTCTCAAATTGGTCTTTCATTCTCCAGTAAATAGACAGCTATTATGTAAGCAGATTTTAAAGGTCTAATAATCTCTTTGTAGGACACTGTACACAGTGAAGAAAGTAAAAAGTAAAATGAAACTTGGAACTTGTCTATTGGTTGTCGCTGAGTGTGAGCAAGAAAATACGAGTTGTGTTTAACAATGACGACAAAAAATAACGAAGCAAAATCACCACAATCAGTTGTTCACCGGTTGAGCAACACAGAAATTATTCCCTAACGTCTATTAATTCTCAAGATGCGGTTCTTATTTGCAGTTTATATCATCGCAAATGTCCTCTCGCTGTTTTCTGTTTTTATCGACGACAGACAACAATCCTGTACCGCTAATCCCTGCGGTGAGATGAGCAAAGCCATTAAGACGCTTCAAACAAAAGTGAACAACCTGATTGCGCTCGTAAAAGACACTTTGCCTCCAAAGCCTCCAGGTACTTTCTTTCGATTTTCGATTTCGATTTCGATTTCGATTTTGGGGAGCGACATTTCATGTTTTCATGTTTAAAGTGTTCTCAACTCGCTGACATTTTAATTCCTCAGACTTGTCTTTCATACAGCCCGTCCCTTCTCTTCTTGCAAAGAACAGTACGACAAAGGAAGGTATGGACATAGTGCGATGTTTTAATTTCAAAATTCCAAATAGCTCGCTTGATGTTTACAGACCATTAAAGTAGGTATAAGGACTCTTCTCTTGTATACAAGCTGACTCAATCCGTTATGATGCTCTCTTTTGCCATAAGGTCGAGGCGAAGCAAAGTGTATTCATTGATGTGGTGGTGGAGGATGGACGCTGGCCATGAAGATTAACGGCGTAAAGGTAACTTCCTGTCTCCTTTGAAGAAACTCTTGACATTATTGGAGTTAAAAAAAAAGCAATAGTAGATAGAAAGTAATTATTTAATTTCAGATAACCTTCCATTACAATTCTCATTTCTGGAGCGACATAAATGCCTAGAACCTTGTTGGAGGCAAGACTGGTTTGACTTACAACAGACCAAGTTACCGACCTACTGGAGCACTCCCTTTTCATAGATTTGTCTCGGTATGAAGATCGGCAATCAACTCAGGTTCATTGTTATCAACAAGTACGCCAACTCACTGTACTCACTGATTGCTGGTGGGAAATACCGCGCTAAGTGACTGAGTCGTGATACGTGGAAGTGGCTGATTGGTTTGCAAGCCACCTTACAGCACAAATGCAATAAGGAAGGGTTCAATGCCACATGTAGTTACCGGGGTTCCTCAAGAGCAAGAATTGGTTTAACTACCAACAATCAACATTACTGCTCTTCTTGTGACTCTAGAACTGGTTTGGGCAGAGGAGGAGACAATGATGACTCCAACACGTGTGGAAATGAAGCAGCATACTCGCCAGACAATGGTAAGAAGCACATCAAAGCCATGGGGTACATCCTGGTGCAGTGACAGGGGACACAGTTAACTTCCCAAATTTTCAGCCGAAAAGCCATCATCAAGAAGAAAAAAATGTAGTGTCCTAAGGCTTACAGGCTAATAAAACAATGGGTTCAAAATTATCTTCTCCTCTGGTCTAATTTTTCTCAAACATAACTTTTTGAAATCCAGTCTAAGACGTCTCAATTATGCGAAGCCAAATCGGGTTCAAAAATGAAGAAGAAATTTGGCAAAGTAGACATATTCGATGTTGATGATACGTGAATATCCTGAGCTGTATACGTAGGGAACTCACGCACTGAAGGAGGTGCATAAAAATCATGAATTTTTGTTTGCGCGATTCACCATTTGGTCTCGCCTCCCGCTTCTGTCCGCTAAGGTCAAAAATTGCAGAAAACTACGCCTGTTCTACAGGGTAACCAGAAACCCACCGGCGTTGATGATTTTTGTTGGAAATAATTGGCTCAGATAGGAGAACAAACAAAATTCCCTGGAAAAAGTAATACCTCCTAAAGTATTACCTACTTTTCTCGCTCTGACCTCAACCACCGAATTTTTCGGCACCATTTCTTCGTAATGTCAGTCTGAACGCGAATTACGAATGTAGATATTCCAAGGATCATCTATACTTCTTCCTCCCAGTAATCCGAATAGATTTCTTACCGGAATATTTTCCATAGTCATAACCTCCCTCACCGCAACTTCACATGTTCCCCTTTTAATTCAAAAACTATTTTGCCTGGGCGAGGGAGTGGGGCGGAGGATTGGGGGATGAAATCAGATGATTTTCAAAGTATGCCTTTCAAAGAAAAAATAAAACAAGTCCAAATTATATAATTATTTCTCATAACGCATGATATCTTCTTGATCTTAAGTTACATGCTCACTTTGATATAACACAACTAACTACGACACTTTGATAAAGACTAGAAGGGGTGGCTAATATGTCAAAATGCACAATGTTAATTATGTTCTAATGATATCAGAACATAATGTGATACTTACTTTAAGATATATTAAAAAGTCTTTAAACGCACGCACGAGTTTTGTTCTTCCCTCGAACGCTTCATATCTGATGTTTTTGCGTTGGTCTTCCAAATTAAGCCACTTCACCGGCATATTCAACTTTCTAAATCCAAGTTAAGGTGGAGAAAATATCCGCTTAAGAACTAACTTTAGAAATGTTCTAAAGGACTTTTACGATGCTGCAGATGAGGATGAGGTTAACCTAAGTGAATATGCTAAGATGGGACACCTCCGAAAGCTACATAAACTCGAAAAACTTTTGATTGTTCAGTCTGTCGCCCGATGACATACGTTTCTGAGCGCCACTTAGCTCACTTTTATGACGTAGCGCAGTGAAAGTCTGTGTCAATATCAGATGTAAAGCGTTCGAAAGAAAAATAACCGGGGAGAGTTGGCCTTTTCACGGTCATTTGACTCGATATTTTCCCTTAATATCGAATTTTATGGATCCCCGTGTTCCCTAAAAGACTAACGGGGAATCTCAAGAAGGAAAGCTTCTCTCCTATGGAACCACATTTGTCAGAGCGAAGGGCTAACGCTCGAAACGTCAGCTTTTAACTCCTTACGGTGGCCAATTTACAATTTCAACTCAGTTGATACAGTTAAATGAACTGAAAATAAGTTGTTTATGACGGTGTGTTCATCATTTCTAGGAAGAATTTTTTGGCGGTGAGGTTATAGGCTGTTCAGCTCCGTAAAACTTCAAGCAAATCGTAAGATATCAGTATAAAAAGGAAGAGATGAAATCAGGAAGTAACGGCCATTAAAAAAAAAAAAAAACAATAAAGAACAGTACTTTAGCTCAGGGGTTTTGGATTCTACGATTCTAGGTAAACAAAACTTCTCCCCTCTAATTGCTACAAATTTCATGGTAAATCATGATAGTTATCAACAACTCTTCTTCGAAGTGGAAATGTCTGGTGGTGAATATTTACCAAGCCACGAAGCGGCGAGGTAATTATCCACCACTAGCCATCGACATTTAATGTGAATAGTTGTTTTACTTCGATATACTAAAACGGTGAGACATGTAACTTCCTTGCTCATACAACTTGAGACATCGACGTTTAATGAATATCTAATGTGTCTTCTTGCCAATTTCTAAATCGTTTTAAAAAGTTGAATTAAAATTTGGGAAGTGAACTGTGTCCCCAGTCACTGCACCAGGTTGTACCCCATGGCTTTGATGTGCTTGTTTCCATTGTCTGGCGAGTCTGTTGCTTCATTGCCATAGGTGTTGGAGTAATTAGGGCGACCTCCTGTACCATTCGGGAGTCACAAGAAGAGCAGTCATCCTACTCGTTAGCGATGACTCCAATTCTTGCTTTAGAATAACCTGAGTTATCAGGCCTCGACTCGTCTTTTTCCTGGTTTCCACAGGTGTTTGTGTCATCATGGTAGCCTCCTGAGCCAAAGTCAATTCTAGAGTCAGGAGTTACGCAGTCATCCTCATTACTTCCTTGGAAACCACTTCTTTGCCACTGCCTATAACATTGAACCCTTCTTTGTAACCCTTTTGCCCTTACTACAGGACTCAAATATCAAAAAGCATCTGACCAAATAAAAGACTCTCCCAGGGGATCGTTAGGAAGGCTGTTCAGTTTGCCTATTGTCAAACAACACCGTCTGGGGAGTCGTGCGTGTAATTCGACCCGACGCACTTGATATTTAAATCTCGTAGTAAGGGTAAAAGGGTTACGCGTACCTACAAAGCGATTTCGCCAGAATGGGTGGTAAAACGGAGCGGCTCTCAGATCGATGCAGCGGAATTTGGAACGTTTTTGCAACTGGAACGGCTAGATAATAGCTAAGCACTGTCGCTGGTGGAAATTTGAGGAAGATCGGTCGACTTTTGCGGAATTTATCGGCCTTTGAATGGCGACGATTGGTATTCGGGACCGGTTGAAGTTTCCAGCCTTGAGTTTTTTATACACAGTTGACCGGTAGCACCGCACGCGTTACAAAGAAAGTCGCCAAAACAGCGTTAAAAGGACTGTAAACGACAAAGCAGCTACGAAAAACAGGTAAGGAGACTTCATACGATACATTCCTCCTTTTATTATCCTTTTTAATTTTTTCTTAATATTTTTTTTTTTTTATAATTTTTGTTAAAACGACCGTTGGCAACAATGCGGCTACGGAAAAAAGATAAAGAGACCTCACACGTTTTTTCCTCGCTTTTGTTATCCTTTTAAATTCTTTCTTAATTTTTTTTGCAATTTTTCCTTTTTTCAACGGCACACACATACGCTTAAAACTCGATCTTCATATGTTAGTTGTTGCCGTTAATGAACTTTAGACTCCAAAATCACACACAGTACGCTTGGGTCGCCTGTGGAGGAACGAAATATGGTCCTTCCCTTTTCTTCGAGACGCGAGCTCGGGATGCCTGTGGTGACAGTAAACAGGAATCTTATGCGAACCAAACATCAGCGGGTACACTTGGCTTTGTCCAGACCTTACGGAAAAAGAAGATGTTAAATAAAAGAAATTGAGTCAGGCTGTCTGTAAGTGAAGGGTCTTTACATCTACCACAATCAAGCGAGAGACTTTGGAAGCTTGTAACATTTTACGATGCCGTGAACGGTCTCGTGGCAAATAATCACACTTGAATAGTCAATAGTACGATCACAGGTTTTATCCTCTTTCCTACGTTTCGATAGATATCTCCAAGTAAAACTTCAAGACCGATATACAGTGTAATCCTATAATAAAGGGTCCAAGGTCCAATAACTTCTGATCACATTTCTATGTGACGCAATGTAACGCTGTAGTCGGTGACAAGTACTTACTTTCTCATATCGTACTGCTCCTTGCAAGAAGAAAAGGGACCGGCTATGAAAAAGATAAGATTGCGATTTTAAGATCTGAGCGCATTGAGAACACTGGAATCTTCAAAACATTAAATGCCCCACTTAAAAATATCATCGAAAAAGTACCTGGCTCGGTAGGCAAAGCATTCTGCACTAGCGCAATAAGATTGTCCATCGTCGTTTCAAGCGTCTTAGTGGCTTTGCTGTTCTCACTACCGTGACTGGCGGTACCTATTTGGTGTCTGGCATCTCTTAAGACGGCGAATTACGCGAGAAAATTTGCGATGACCTAAACTACAAACAACAAGTGCATCTTGAAAATTGATCGACGTTAGAATAATACTTTATTCGTCACCGCAATTTTTTTCTGGGATTTTTGACATCACTTTCTTGAGGCTCGATCTGGTAACCAAGCCTCCTGATTATTTTTCACCTGAGAATAAAGGTAAAAATAGAGCGGTAAAGGGTTATGTGAAGATTTCAGCAAAACACGCGTTTCCTGGTTGGAACTGATTTAAACGAGTTCGGTTTACATCTGTTTTTGTGTGATCTGCTTTTCGGGTATCATTTTAAGTCTTCCCTCCCCCTTCCCTTCCCCCTCCCCCTCCCCCTCCCCCATCACCTTTGTAAAGCCTCGGGTTTTGGTTTGAGAGTACGGCTCTTGAAGAGTAATGCTATCCATTTTGTTCTATTTCGTTATATATACGGTTTGTTGCGATCCTGAATGCCATCAAAGCGAATAAAATCTTCCAGCGGAGAGAAGGTTTCGTTTTTGAGTTTCCCCGTTGGTCTTTTAGGGGAAAACAGTGGATCCAGGAAATTCGATGAAAATGACCGTGGGAAGGCGAACTCTTCCCGATTATTTTCTTTCAAACGCTTTACATCTGATCTTGATACAGACTTTCACTGTGCTACGTCATAAAAGTGAGATAGGTGGCGCTCAGAAACGTATGTGCTCGGGCGTCAAGAAACAATCAAAAGTTCATTGAGTTGTGTCAGCTTTCTGCGGTGTGCCATCTTGGCAGGTGCTCTTAGGCTAACTTCATCCTCGTGGTCAGCTTCGTAAAAGTCCTCTAGAACATCCTTAAAGGTAGTTCTTGGGCAAATATTTTCTCCATCTTGACCTGGATTTAAAAAGTTTAATTAAGCCGTGAAAGTGACTCAATATGGTAGACCATTGTAAATGGCTCATGTCAGCATCGCATGCAATGCTTTCGAGCGGAGGAAACTCTTGCACGCGCTTAAAGATGTTTTTTTTTAATATTTTAAAAAAGTATCGCATTGTGTTCTGATATCTTCAGAACATATCCAACATGAATGTAAAATCGTATATTTCTTTCATACAATGGAAACCACATCCGATCGGCGAAACCACAAGCGATCCCGATCTTTGTCAATGAGTTCCTGTCACAATTTGGTTTTGAACCACTTCCTGTGGTTTCGATTGTATGAAAGAGTCCAGGCGGTGTGCGCATTGTGATTACATTGCATCGTGGTCGTAAAACAAAAATTGAGACATTTGCATCTTGATGCGTTGGAGTGAACTCTGGTTGCAGCAAGATAGCGTGAATATACGTGGATTGTATTGGAAATTTACTGTCTGTTGCCGTTCCTTCGAAAGTTAAAAATTTTGACGGGCCTGCACGCGTGGCGAATTCGTTCTTAGGAGACAACTGACGTTATTAAGAAAGATTCGAAACTGCAATCTGTCTAAAAATCTCGACACAAATGGCAACAGTTACACTCACAAACGATGGCGGGATGAATAATTTTAAAGTCAGAAATTATATTCCTAGACGCCAGTTATAGTCATTTGACAGGGAATTGACCCTTGACTTGCAAACGCATATTAAAGAGACATAGCCCTCGTAATACACGAAATTTTTCCACCAAGTGTAAATACGGGATTTGTAAAAGGAGAAGCTGACGCCTCTTAAGAACGAATTTGTCTCACTCCACGTTTAGTCAAAACGTACAACGTTTCAAAGTACCCGTCGAGAATAGAAGAAACCTAAATGAGGGTTTTGAGAAACGTATCTCTGGAGTTATTTCTACAGGAGAGAAGTATACTTCAAAACAAAGAAAATAGTGCGCGCACAGAAGAAAGTATTGTCTTTTGTAACACAATCTCAAACGGCTTTGTCAAACCGCAACAAATAAGTACGAAAAATACTTCTACACACTTCAGAATATATCAAGTCATATGTACCTATGGTGAAAAGAAAAATTAACGGTCTAACTTTTACGGAATGTTCAGTCAAAATCTGGCGATTTCTGCCGCTTGTACCGCTATGTCGAAAATAACGCTATTACAATGCAATGAAATCGGAGTGCGAACACCGCCAGGAAAGAGTTATTTTTGCCACGAAATTTGAAAAGAATGATTGGAACGTCCGATAGGGGAAACCACAGGAAGTCGAGCAAAATCAAACTGTGACAAGAGCTCATTGACAAAGAGATCCGGATCTTCTGTGTTTCATCAATCGGACGTTCCAAACATTCTTTTTAAATGTCGTTGCAACAATGACTATTTCACACAATCGGACAATAGTTCTGTTCCAGTGCAATTTAAATCGAATGAATCGAGCTTAATGGAATCTGAGCCGCAAATCACAGCCATTCGAACGCAACTCTGAGAATTTCAAGGTTTAATAGTCACGGCTCAGTAAACGCTAAAGTATATTAGGTCAAAAAGGACAGCTCAGATAATGTGATTTAGTCGATTTGGTAGTTATTCTTTTACGTAGTTGACTAATGTTGACGTTTTCAAGGACCGTTGATCGCGAATCGTCATTGAATATCGCTGGTTTGAGCTAATGATGAAAAAACGTAAAAACATTTCTGAGAACATGTAGCTATTAAGGGCGAAGAAGTAAATTCTAAATCACAGTTGATCATATCTACACCGGCTACATGATCTATTTATTACCTCAAAAGTATTCAGTGATCTTAATTCGGTCTCCCAAGGCTTGCTTGTTCAGCACTGCAGTAAAATAGAGGTAACACCTACGTTTTCAGTGTCAAAGGTCTACGCATTCTACCAAGGCGTGGTTTTTAATCTCCTATTTGCTCACCCGAATCGCTTAGTTAATACTATAGTTGATTGATCAAGCACATGTTTGGGGAAAAGGCTAACAGTATTTAAGAGTGATAACAAACAAAACGAAGCAAATTCACCACAGTCAGTTATTCACCGGTTGAGCAACCAGAAGATATTTCTTAACGTCTTTCAGTTCTCAAGATGCGCTTACTTATTGCAGTTTACTTCATGGCAAATATCCCCGCGCTGTTCGCTGTTCTACTCCGCGGCAGCCAACAATCCTGTACCGTCAGTCACTGCGGTGATATCAGCAAAGACATTAAGACGCTTCAAACCGAAGTAAGAAGTCTTATTGCGCTGGTAAAGGACACTTTGCCCCCAAAACTTCCAGGTACTTTTTTCAATGATATGTTTAGGTGCGTATTTTATATTTTCATCTTTGAAGTGTTCGCAACGCACTCAGATATTAAATTTGCAGTCTCGTCTTCCTCAGTTCCAGTCCGCCCCTTCTCTTCTTGCAAGGAGCAGTACGACATGGGAACGTAAGTATATAGTTAAGTGTTTTAAATGCAAGATTATAAAACGTTCGCTTGATCGCATGATGTTTATACAGTCTTACGCTTGCTTTCAGGCTGACTCATTCCGTTATATTTGACTTCCTCTTTTTCCATAAGGTCGAGACGAAGCCAAGTGTACCCGCTGATGTTTGGTTCACAAAAAATTCCTGTTTACTGTCACATGGGAAACTTTGGATGCGGTGGTGGAGGATGGACGCTGGCCATGAAGACTGACGGCACAAAGGTAAACTTAGTGTCTCGTTTCAGTAACTCTGGAGATTATTGATTAAAAAAAAAGTTTAAAAAAATGGAAAAATTGTTCCTTTGTTTTTCAGAGAACCTTCCATTACGATTCTTACCTCTGGAGCAACAGAAATACACATAACCTTGCTGGAGGCAGGACTGGGTTTGACTTACAAGAGACTAAATTACCAACCTACTGGAACACACCCTTCTCCAAGATCTGCCTCGGTATGAAGATCGGTCATCAGCTCAAGTTCATTGTCATCAACAGGCAAGCCATGTCACTGTACTCGCTGATCGCTGATGGGAAATACCGCGCCACCTTAATGGGTCGTAACACGTGGAAGTCGCTGATTGGTTCGCAGGCCTCCTTGCAGCCCCACTGCAACAAGGAAGGTTTCAATGCGGTGGGAGACAACCCTCGACAATCCAAAGCAAGAATCGGCATCACCGCCAACCAGCAGAATGACTGCTCTTCGTGTGACTCCCGAATTGGTTTTGGTACAGGAGGTCTACATGATGACGCTAACACATGTGGCAATCAAGCAACGCACTCGCCAGACAATGGAAACAAGCATATTAAAGCCATGGGTTACATTCTGGTACAGTGACAGGAAGCCATCATGAAGTAGAAAATGTAGTACCCTAAAGTCTAGAAGCTAATAAAACAATGGGTTCAAACTTATCTTCCCCTCTGATCCGATTTGTCTCAATTACATATTTTGTTAGTCAGTCTAAGACGTTTTAAGTGTATAAAGCCAATTAAAGTTTCAAGAACGAGGTAGAAATTGGCTACGAAGACATATTCGGTGTTCATTATACGTCCACATCGCGAGCTGTAGGGAAGGGAGGTCACGATCCGATCACGCACTAAAGGCGATACACGAAAATAGCAACTTTTAATTTTTTTTGGAGCTCACAGACATTAATTATTTGTATGAAAGAATAGTTGGCTCAGATACTAGGCTAACGGACTAATGGAACTCAAAAAGTAGTACCGCCTAAAGTAATGCCTATTTTTCTCGCTCTTATCAGAATCACCGACTTTTCTGAGTCATTTGCTTAAGACGGTGGTCTCTCAACCGAACGGATTTCCTTCCGGAATGGTTCCCTTATTCATCACCTCTCACACCACAAATTATTATGACACCTTTTAATTCGTAAATAAGCTTCAATGGATTAGTCCGATTTCATTTTCAAATTTTAGAGAAAAGAATTCTGTCATTATCTCATACGATAATGAGAAAAGATGGTTTTGGAACTAGTCATGCTTTATCGGCGGGGGTGGGGGGGGGGGGCCTCAGAGGGTTTCGGAGGGCAGGTCAGTCGTCACCTACAGACCATGAAGAGAAAGAAGTGAACAAAGAAAATTGACTGCAAATTGGCCGCCAAAAAGGCGGAATCAAGATCCTCTGAATTTTCCCCCAGTTATGACTGTTCCCTTACAACAGACATGGTTTATTTGTTGCACGTGATGTCATCGGCTGTTCGATCCAGACTGATCGATTAAAATCCGTCGGTAGGGTTAGGTGGCTCTGATAAGTTCATAAATGTGAATATGTGGTGAGGAAGTCGTTTATATAGCGCCAGTAGTTGTTGACATCTGTTGAGCGATCGAGAGTCTGTTCTGAGATAGTATACCAGTCATTCAAAGCCAGTTATTGAAATTAGTTGAAAACTGATAATTAGTGGAACTTTCTGCCAGCTCAAACCCAGGCCAGGTCCGAATATTGCGATTGGAACTGAACTCATCACCGGCCAGGCTTTTTCGCAATGTAACCTACAGACCATATTTACGGCAAAACTGTCCAATTAGTTAGTTGTAGCACTCGACCGACAAAATACTCTTAACTTGAGTGAGATGATGACGAGTGGTCAGTCACGGCCACCACCGACAACAGTGTATCTTAAGTCAACTCTTTCCTGAACGATCGACATGAACCATCAACTGAACTAAAAATAAGTTGTTTATGACGGTGTTTTTATTATTTCTATGAAGAATTGTTTTGTCGGTGAGGTTATAAGCTGTTCAGCTCTGTGAAACTTCAAGCAAACCGTAAGATATCAGTATTCCCCATGTTCTAAACGAGTTGGGGATTGGGTCCGAATTGGGACCGCAAAGCATCTATGGATTGTTTGAAGGGACAGATTTTCCAAATCAATATGGCTGAAAGCGAGAGCAAAGCCAAACTAACTGTTAAACTAACTCAGGAAGATATTCCTGGGGCAAAACTTCCAAGGGATTCTGTTGAAAAATGTGGCGTTGTCCAGTTGAAGAGGTGGCTGCTTTGCAGAGGTGCAAAAACGACGGGAACAAAGAAAGCTTTAGTGTCGAGGTTCGTATCGAAGCTGGCAACTTTTAAACTAAGAACCTTTACACGCAATAAGTTATTTTTATTTATAACAACTTTATTTGTAATTATATGCCTTTTCAGAATTATTATTAAAATTTCCTAAGAGTAAAAATTTAATATAATCGAAATTTTCGAATTTAATAAAGTCGTCTCGTACTTATGAGTGCTCTAATTTTGACTTATAGAGTACACGACTACATCAAGCATGGATTTGATGTTAAATACTTGCGTGATCCGGATGGCGGCGTCAATTTGTTACGGAAAAAAGCTCAACTTGGCGTACTTGAGAATCAAGAGCCTGAAGTAAAGGATTCATTCCCAAAAGAAGGATTCCAACCAGATATAAAGGCACTACCAAAAATATCATTTGGAACTGTGTGGAGATTTATGATGCTTTTGTTTCTATTGTTTAATACTGGCACTATTAGAAAGTAAATAGTATTAATTGTTTCACAGGTTTTTTAAAAACCACCCTATAGGTATTTGCTATAGCTAAGATTAGATAAACTTTGTCTTGAAAGAAACAGCGATCTGTTTTGTCTATACACATTAACTCAGTATTTTTATACATTGTACACAGTTATGTTCATATTTGACTGAGTAAAATATTTACTAACTACATGTGTAGTGTGCTTGGATTATTGTAATGACTTATAACCAGTCTGGTTACAGTCCAGTGGTATGATGGCAATATCATAATACATTATCAAACACTAGTTTATCAATGCTATTTTAATGCAAGGCAATAAAACATAAATCCATACCATTGTTAAGTATTAAAATGTTGCTTTATATTCACATAAATTTTAATTAATCAAAGGAGGGTAAAAATTAGAAAGTCCAGCCACTACAAGTCATATAGTCGGCAGATGAGCTCGACTGAGTTTCTCGCCACCTTCGAAATGGTCTGAGCAAATTCGAGTATTTGTGGAGTCCAATTTTAGCGAATCATTCTTCAAAATGACTTTGTATTGCTTTCTGGTAAACTCATCTTTCGGTAATCTGTAGAAATGCAGATGTGAAGCGTTCCTAAAGCTGTTTGTACAGCCAGGAACGCAACAATTATAGTGAGGCATTTCAGAATTACTTAGTAAATATGACTCGTCTGTCCCTTCAATCAATCCATAGATGCTTTGCGGTCCCAACTCGAACCCAATCCCTGACTCGTTTAGAACATGGGGAATTAAAAGAAAGAGATCAAATTAAATCAGGAAGTAACGGCCATTTAAAAAAAGGCAATGAAGAACAATACCTTACACAACTATCTTTTTCTGTTGTTAATGGGAATTGGGGAAAGGGAACATCCGATAAAAATTCGCCTTTGTTGATTTTAAACTGCCACTGGCAGTCTGGCAAAGTCCCCCGCAGAGTGGTGTACATAGGATAGCGCTATAGAATTAAAATGTATTATTATTATTATTATTATTATTATTATTATTATTATTATTATTATTAAGGCTTTGATGTGCTTGTCTCCATTGTCTGGGAGTGTGTTGCTTGATTGCCACATGTGTTAGAGTCTTCATGTAGACCTCCTGTACCAAAACCAATTCGGGAGTCATAAGAAGCGCAGTCCTTCTGCTCGTTAGCGATGATTCCGATTCTTGCTTTGGAATAGCCTGAGTTGTTTCCCTTTGCATTGAACCCTTCCCTGGCGCAGTTTTCCTGCAAAGAGGCCTCTGAACCCATCAAATTCTTCCATGTGTTACGACCTAGTTAGTGTAGCCTCCAAAGGTTACCAGGATAGCGGAGTTGACAATTCGAACGCACAATGTAAATAACGGTTTATTTAAGCGAGGATCATAATCAAAATACAAACGAGAATAAAGGTATCGCTGTGGAATCACAGATGAAAGCGGCGAAGTCTAGCTTGAAGGTAGCGTAGTTAAGAGTGATGGCTCAGTGTAGCTGAATTTAAGTGGCTGAATTGAGTGCGTGTGTGGTTCAAACTAAAGGAAAATACAGTAGAAGCAAAACTTAGAAAGTATCTCTGAGAAATGTAACAATAGCCTAATTAATTATGAAGCGATTATAAAGTGAACTGAAAGCGAGAAATAAACCAAAGTGCGAACCGAACAAAAGGAAATATCTTAACAGTAAAATAAAGGGAAAATTAGTTTGATCTAGCTCCTTATGATTGTAGATAGTTCGCTAATAGCAGAAGAAATCGGTCGTGCCGACAGCAGGTTATAGCGATGACAAACGATGAAGTATGAAAAATAATATCTGGTGTACGTGCTTTATTGAAACTGATTGAAATACCAAATTTATTAAGTGATAAACATTAACCAACGAAGAGATATTAGACCGGAACAAACAACAGAAATGTACACAAGTAACGCGTTTCGAAACTAACAGTGAGGTGGCATGGGGTATTAGGAAAAGGGGGTTTCTGGTACATTTTCAAAAATACCCTGAAAAACAGGGCAACTTTAAAAAATGATTTTTTTTCATTTTTTGTCTCATTAAAAAAAAAACATGTTTTTGTGGCGCATTTTTTTCTTTCAAAAAGCAAAGCAAAATTGAAGAATAATTTGAGATTTGATTCAGTGGGTTTCTGGCACATTTTCAAAATACCCTGAAAAACAGGGCAGTTTTGAAAACTGACTTTTTTCATTTTTTATCTCATTTAAAAAAAAAAAGAACGATGTTTTTCAGGCAAAATGATTGGCGCAGTTTCTTTCAAAAAAATGAAAGAAAAATTGAAGGTTTGATTTAGTGGGTTTCTGGCACAATTGCCTGAAAAACAGGGCAGATTTGCTCATTTAAAAACGAACAACGATGATTTTAAGGCAAAAACGAACAACGATGATTTCAAAAACCAAAGCAAAATTGAAGAGTTTTGAGATTTGATTCTCAAGACAATCTCAGAATTCGTTTGAACCATCAGAAAAACTAATGACAATATCTCAGAAAAAACATATAGAGGCTTATGAAGCATGGTCCTCATCGAATTCCTTCAGGAGGTAGCTCAGTTTTAGGTGGAACAATCTGAAGCTCTTCTCTGACAAATCCTCGCTTTGGTCTATCTTTCAGATAGTAAATAACAGGCTCTTTTTCATTTACAAGTGCTTTTTCGATATTGAAAACTTTTAGAGACCAGATTGGATCTGATGCTCTTCTTTCTCCACCTTCTAACTCTAACCAGGAGAATAGAGATATCTCACGTTTTTTGAAAAGTCAATTCTCTTTTCTTTCAAGCCAACAGGTCTTGAATAAGAAGTTGAACTCTTTGCGTCGACCACCTTTTCTTTGATTGCGTCAATTGGTTTCTTTCCAGTCATTCTTGTCTCCTCACGATTTAATGATGAAACAACTTCTGGAAGCCTCTTCACCCATTCTGTTGATCTCGTTCTGTCTTTGAAGTTCATCTCTTGGCCGTATTGGAAACTAAAAAGGCGCTCACCCAAAGTTCGATTAACTCGCTCAACTATCCCTTGATCTCTATGAACGTTTACGTTTCCTCTTCTAATTCTCACATCATGCTTTGCCATCTCTTTAGTTGTTTCACCCATGAATTCACGTCCAGGATCAACCTGAAGAATTTTTGGCCATCTCAATGGTCCTCTCTTGTAGATTGTCTGGAAAGCCTTTGAGACCTCAGAAGATTCTTTTGAGGTGAGAGGTTCAGCAGCCTTGAATCTACTCGCAACATCGACCGCTGTCAATGCATATTTATAGAACTTTCTAAAAAGTTTGTCATGAGGAAGGAAAAGAACATCGGCCTGATGGATTGCATTTGGAAAATCAACATCAAACGTTGGCCGTAGGATATGCTTGGGTGCAGGCAAATAAATCTGCCAGATGGCTTGTCTCATCAGCCAAAGCTTTGTAACATCTTTAGGAACCCGAGCTTCTTCTGCCAACTTTTTCACTGCACCCAATCCTTTCCAAAATCCTTTCGGGCTACAGTAAACTCTTGAAAGTTTTCTCTTCATTTTCTTTTGCTTTCACAAAAATCGACTTGCGGCTAATCCCAAAGCCAAAGCCATTCCTCCGGCATAAATCATTTCACCTTGTTTCTGTTGTGTGCTCGGTTTGTAGAAGTTAGAAAAATGTGGTTCTTTCATATCAAGCTCTTCACTGTGTGCCTTGTTGTGAAGCTTTAAAGGATAATCTGTATCAACGAAATTTTGATTTGCCCCTTTTTTTATTCGGTCGTTTGCTGCAATCCAATCGAGAAGCTTTGTTCGATTCTCTTGAAATTTCTCATAAGCTGCCTGGTATTTTTCTACAGCAAGATCATGTCTCTTCTTCTCTTCTTCAACACTATTTTTATCTCCACTCAAATTTTTTGCGAGATAGCTCCCACCAACAAATGCAGTTACATTTATGAGTGCTCCTCCAATCAATATTGCTATGCTTGCCATTTTATTAATCGCTGGCAAGTTTTCATTATGAAATTAATCTCTTAGAATATTGAGTTAGTCTGCGTTGTTGCCGCAAACTTAAATGCATTTCTTAAGATGGCAAAATCTTCTGTTCTTCAAGAAACGTTTTTGCTGCGATTGATCCAGCGATCACGAGAGTGAAATTTACATAGTTCATGAGATTTGAACTCGGATCAGAAGTCATCGGTTCTTTGATAACTCTCTCTGCTACCCATCCAATTCCAGCAGCCAATCCAGTCAATGTAGCTGAATCAGTCAAAGTTTTCACAAGTGTATTATCAGACATTTTTATTTGAAAGACAAAAAAAATCAATCCATTGGCTTTACTCTTTTTGGAATTTGAGGCAACTCCGCTGATTCCCCCGCAGAAATGCGCTGAATTTGCCTTGGTTCTGGGTTTGGTCGTGATTTTACGAGCTCCATCAACTCTTTCCTTTTATAGTACAGTCCAGCCAGTGAAAGAACAATACCTGTTACTGAAAGAATTTGAGTGAGTGAGAATGATGATGATGATGATGATGATGATGGCTCTGGTTTTGGTTCTGGTTTTGGCTCTAGGTTTGGTGACCTCACCTTTTTTTGCTCTCCAACTCTTCTGTTATGTTCAGCAAGTTTTTTCCCAGCAGCGACACGCCCTGGATCTTTTTTCGGTTTCGTCTTATTTTGATCAGTTGAAGTGACTTGTTGTGCTGGCGGCGACTGCGACTGCGACGGCTCGGGCTCCCGCCCTCGCTCTGCTGGATCGTGAGATTCTTTTTCTTCCATTTTATTTCTTGTCACATTATTTTTAAGTCCTTTTTCAAGTTCTTATTCAAGTTCTTATTCAAGTTCTTATTCAAGTTCTTATTCAAGTTCTTATTCAAGTTCTTATTCAAGTTCTTATTCAAGTTCTTATTCAAGTTCTTATTCAAGTTCTTATTCAAGTTCTTATTCAAGTTCTTATTCAAGTTCTTATTCAAGTTCTTTTTCAGGTTCTTCACAATTACTTTTTCATGACGAGCTTTGCCCACTAAAAAAATTTATGCAAATTAAGCTAAGCCGGATCTGAGTTCCGCCTCGCAATTATTAACTGTAAGAGAAGATCTCAGTTCGCCCCCACAGCACGTTCAAGGTGTTGCGGATGAAGTTTCTGTAATTACTTTTTGGCACTTTTTGGCGTCAAAATTGCATAGTTTGGGTGACCCAAAACCCTTAAGCTGACCTTTCTTGTCATAACACGTATGTTTTCCAGAAAGGGACACGCGGTAATGTCGGTGTCACTCGTGTACAGGCATTTTCCAGGTAAAACCCTCGCGTGGAATCAACTCATGTTTACTTTAACGCTCCTTTTATGCGCACAATGTAAGCCAAAGCAATTTTACAGTTAAACGTAAAGATCAGAATATTTTCTTCTAAGGATGATAAATGATCGACGCTGAACTAAATTATACGTTGAAGAAAATGCAAAACAGCATAACATGCAAAAGAGGAAATTTGGAAAAATACGAAGTTACGGAAACCATGAAAATCTTCGATTTTTAAGAAAGGAAATTTTTATAATTCCAAGCCAAGTGAGCTTTTCCAGTGTTTCTTTCTTTAAGGTTTTGTGTAGAGCGGGGCCTTTGTTTTATAAACCGTAAGCTTAGTGACAAGTCGAAAGGGTTTGCTCTTGGTTATGATACCAAAGAGTAGAAGGACACCACGGTGATCTTCCAGGTGTTTGACCATCGTCGCCGCTCGTGGCGTACTTCGCTACTTAGGTGAGCGAGATCGACGTTCTTCCTCTCTTTAAATTCTGACAGTTGTGTGAGAGACCTTACAATGAAAAGCGGTCGATTGTGCTTTTTCAGTAGCGGCTTTAACGCTTCCATATTCAGCGCTTATCCTAAACATGGCATCTCTAGCTATCTACAAGACACGCTGTGATTTATTATTCGTCCATGTTCAACACAACAACTGCGCTACTGAGATAGAGAATCGAAAGATCACATTGTTGCGCTCGAGGCAGAGTGCCCTACTTTTGCCAAGTTCTACAATGGAAAACAGATCGTACGGCCTCCCGCAAGAGTAAGGACAAGGTCTGTCAGTTTCAAGCAATGGATAAGTGAAATTGTAGAAAGTTTTAATTCGTCCCTGCACCCAAAAGCCGATGGTATGTAATTTTGCTCTTTTCCGTTCTTCACACTCTCGAATAGCTGTTAAAATTAAATTTAATGGCGGGTTGTGCAGTCAAAATGCAACGTCGCCCAACATGGCTTTAGTTAAACCAGCGTCTTGTGAGGCGCTTCCACCAAAATTATTTAGAAGGGAACAACAGCGCTAGCGCTAACCGATTTAATATCTTCTCAAGAACATGTCAAAGTCTATGTAAACGCAGAAATTAAAAATAGTAAGAATTGGTGGCTCATGTTAAAAATCATTAAAGAACAGTTCTCAGTTTGGCTCTATAGTGCTGTCGCTTTGCACTAGTTGTTCATAGTGACTTAATTACTCGTTACTTTCACTATTTGTTCGAGCTTTTCTTCGACTAAATAGGGGACATACAAGAAATCGCAATTCACCTCTATAACAAAAATAATAACAAGCTCTTCTCCCAATTGGACACCAGATATGACTGCGTAGTAATAATTACGTACTACGCGAAGTTGCAGTGTAAGAAAAATAAGTAGTGAGGAAAATAATTCTAAGTGCTGTACAGCGCAATTTTTAACATAGATTACCTAGCTAAAAGACCTGCTTGTCTTGGATATTTATGATAATATAGGGAGGTCTCCCAGGAATACTAATAACCCGGCGTGTAGTTTTGTGATTGACAAAACCTGATAACTCAGGTTTATGTTTGAAAGGGCAAATCATTTGGTACATTTCACTCCAGAAGTAAATAATCTCTTAACTTTCGTAATTATTATTTTGGTTTCAGGCAAATGATGTCGAGTTGAAAGATACTAAGTTCCTGAAACATACATCCAAGCTTTGTTGGCAAGCATGCCGAATGCTTTTAAAAGCAGTGCGAGGGAAAAAATGCACATGCGGCCCCCTGTATGGAGAGAAAAATCCAAAGTTTTCTATTACAGGGATGGTAGAGTGAATGATGTTATTTCTGGTCTGAGTCATCAAAGTTCTGTACCATTAGAGTTAAAGAGAAGCCATCGGGGGAATATGGAGGTTGCTGCAAGTAGTAGTTGTTAAACTCTCAACAAGCTTTACAGGCGACCAAGGAAAGAGCATGGGGCAAGAAATTAAGCACGATTCTCACCCAGTAAACTAAACTGGTTGTTGGAAATTGAGAGGGACGAGCAACCAGAGAATTTGAAGTAATCTGGTGGCCTGATCTTTTCTCAGGCACTAGAAATGGGAAACTGACCTTGCGATTTTATGTTCCTAAAGTGATATACTTTGATTTCAATGATGTGTAGTACACAGTCTAGTTGACTTGTTCGTCATGTTTCTATAAATTTAGTAGCTGTTTCTTGGCAGTTTTTGAAAGTTTGTTTTAAAAAACGATAAAATGTGTTTTGCATTTAGAGGAACAAACTTGTCTGTAGAAGGCTAAGATTAAACCCTGAACACAGCAAAATGACCCTGTAAACAACTATTTAAGACAAGCCCTCAGTACAATGTGTCTTAGAAAATCTTCTGCATTCTAACAATCTATTGAAGAGACAAACTATCAGAAACACTTCAATTTCTATTTGGGGGGAGGGGGAAGAAATTAAATGAACATCTACTTGCCTCAGCATGCCATCCTCATTAAGCAACCTATTTCATTTTGAAAATGATGATGACAATCGTAAAGATAATAATAACAATAACAAATCATTATTATTATCATTTATATTACTATTATGATTATTTCAATGTTTATCTATGAACAAAACGGTGTTATTGTTAGTCTAGCTGAATTAGTATCCAAGTGAGTGAAACTGGGGCAAAAAAAAAAAAAAATTAAGAAAAGACAGAAAAACCCCAAAAACTGTTCAGGACTGCAATTGTTGAGTTGCCTCATTGTGAAAGGTTTTGGGACTTCATTAAGCTAGTGCTGTCTGTAGTGGGCCCCGTGTCAAAGAGAGAAGGGTAGCAGCTGAATCAAAAATAAAAATAATTAGGACAATGATAGCATTGATTGACCAAAGTGCCTATGACTAATAACAGTTGATACGTGAAAAACAGCATAAGCAACACATTTTTCAAAACAAAACAAAAAAACAAGCTAAAACTACCATCAGATAAATATAACTGTCCATAAAAGACTGACACCATAAAGCTTAAAAAAATAGGGACTGGTTCTGCCATCAGATAACAACAGTCCATAGACTGACTACCCAAGAGAAACAGAACAGATTGGTGATTCTGCCATCAGATAACAACAGCCCATAATGGACTGACTACCCAAGAGAAACAGATCCACCGGTTAGTTCTGCCATCAGATAACGACAATCCATGGACTAACTACCCAAGAGAAACAGAAGCAGGCAGGTGGTTTTGAATCAGAAAACAACTAATTAAGACAAGCCCTCAGTACAATGTGTCTTAGAAAATCTTCTGCATTCTAACAATCTATTGAAGAGAAAAACTATCAGAAACACTTGAATTTCTACTTGGGGGAGGGGGGGGGGGGGTAATTTAATGAAAATCTACTTGCCTCAGCATGCCATCCTCATTGAGCAGCCTATTTCATTTTGAAAATGATTTAATCACAATCATAAAGATAATGATAATGATAACAATAACAAAATCATCAATGATAATGATAATTATAATAATCATAACAACAACTACAATGACAAAGTCCGTGTTAGTCTGGCCTCTACCTGGCAGAAAATACAGCCCACCAACTGAAGCTGAATTCTTTATAGGAATTTTATTGCAATTGGTCATTGACTGAGGCACTCAAGCCACCTCACCATGACAAGGTACGAACATTGAGGTGGTAAAAAAGGGGTTTGTAAACTTGACTCCATGCTCGATTCGAGATGAGAAATCCGTGTTCGAAGCTTCTTCAGTTCCACTCCAAGGGAATTTACTCTAGCTGATCTTTCGGTAAGTTAGGAAGCGAGCTCTTCGGAGTCGTGACTGAGTTTGGCGCCAAAAGATAAATTTTTCGCGCGTTCGGGCTCAAAGTCTAATGTGGCGGAGCTCACCAGATTTACGATAGTCATAAATCCCGCAGATTTAATAAGTTCGTCGGTGATTGTTTTATTACGAAGAAGATAGACCAGCTATTAGACCGATCGTGAACACAACGTGAACGAGGTCGGGAATCCTGGCTAACCCCACTACTCCGAACGATGATTTGGACGGCTGAAGTTCCCGCGCCGCCACACTTTGGATTTCGTCGGGAAATATCTTAAATACATCGCGTATGAAATGTTTACGCAAAGGCACGTCACATACCTCTTTCAAAAGTAGATACCAATGCAGTTGTAATCCTGCAAAGACTCTGCGTGGTTAAGTTAGCCGCTGGAAAGCCGCACGTCGAAAATCCGACTGCCTCTGACTTCATTTTGAATGCTTTCGAAATCGAAAACATGATGCTTTTCGACATTTCGATATTAAAAATCTCGTCGAGGTTTAATATTATAATATTGGTAAGAATTTAACCAGGATACGAAGCAAAGTCGTGCGATCGCCACATGTTTTGTACAAAAACGATAACATCGTGTACTACGATCGCAAAGCGTGAACACTGATCGATCCACCAAGTGACGCAAAACTGGAAATTCAATATGGTTGTTTTTCAGGTCGTACGGCACATGAAAACTGCGATATCTTTTCTTACTGTTTTATGGCAAACCAAGCGAAAGAATCATACCTATAATCGAAAGAGAGGCTTTTTCGAATACGGTGCCTCGCAGGTATTGCCTCTTCTGTGAAAAGGAAGGATCTTAGAAAGACTACGTGATTAGAAATGTCGTTATAAGGAAACAGGCAGAAACAGAGAAAACGCAGTATTTTATGACCATTACGCGCACAGCAAACTTCATTTCATTTCATGATTTTGATATTCATTGCCAACAGATGACCCCGCGTTAACTCGCACGAAATCGCGTATCTCTCGTGGATTCGTGGGCGCTAATCTGCGTAATTACATTGTGGTGTAATTAATGGGATGACACCCACCCAACACCTTCTTCCCCAAACCTCGGCATCAGTTTACGATGCCTGCTGAGTATTTTTTTCTTGAGCAAAGCTCGTCATGATCAACATTAACCACATTTGGTTTTAAGGGAACTTCAACATTTTTGGCAGTGAGAAGAGCAGCACTTGCGATCGCCATGTACTTTCCATACTTCAAACTCAAGCTTCCTGCAATCATTCCGAGTTCTCTCTTCACAATAAAGTCATCGTTCAGGTCTTTCATGAGTTTTGCTTCATCAAGAGGGAGAAAATACGCCAACGCTTTACACGAAAGCTGAAGAAATGTGTCGACTATCGCATCGCAAGTCTTTGAAGAGATTGAGGCCTCATATCTTTTGAAGTACTTCTCAATATCTTTTTCAGAAAGCTTTTTGACTTGATCCTGGGTGAGAGAGACACCAATCATTTCCTTTGCCCTTCCACTCGCAACGAGAACGGCAAGTTGCTCTCGGTGATCTGAATCACTTGTGGGTTCTTCTTCAAGAATGTTCATAGCAATAATATCTGTGATTGCTTCTTGTTCTTTGCTCGTTTCGCTCATCTCTATTTTATTTCTTTTTCAAATTTTATATCGAAGGGATGGCAAAGTGATAAAATCACATGAGAATATTTCTCATTCTTCAGCTTTGCTATTAATTCAATTTGCGCTTCTTTCGTCAAATCACCTGCATAATCATCAAATTTTTCCTTCATATCCTTGGCCGAAGGTGTGTAGAATAAAACCAGTGCAGCAATGTTTTCTCTGAATGGTTTTGCGATACTTGTCATCGGCTGTGTGAGCACCCAACACTGGTTCCCTTACGTCTTGCACTACATGCTAAATTCATGAGTTCATTTGTCCTCTGCTTCACATCTTTTGAAGCCGCACAGTCATCAAGGATGATAAGTGTATTAGTTCCCTCATAAACAAAACTAATGAGCTTGAGACAAAAATCAATCTGATTTTGAAGTGGAGTCAAGATAAAGAGGTCTCTGTCTAAATCTCCAAAATTATTATAAGTTTTGTTGTGGATGAATGTTGGACAAATCAAAAAAATGTAATCGAATTTCTGATTGAATTTATTGCTCAAAAGATTGACGACATTTTTTGTCTTTCCTGAATTTGTTGGTCCAACTATTAATGAATTGAAAGGAATATTCTGAGGATTTATATTTTATAGTGCCCATGTGAAAAAGTTGAGATCTTGTCTTCTCTTATGATTCTCTTATCATCATTTGCGCTCAGAGCAATCTTGTTGATGGTCTCACTGAATATCTCATGTCTGTTTGATCTGATTACATTCATCTTTCTCATTTGTATGTTTCCGCTAAATAAGCACTTTTTGTAGTCTTCGTGAGTTATATTCTTCTTTATCACAGTCTTCTTGATACCCTTGCACTTCTTCTCTTCTTTGCCCTCAAGAATCTTGTAGCTGTAAAGTTTTGCTCTCAATCCAACAAACTCCTCAATAATCTTTCCACCAGCCTCATCTTTCATCATGCCCACAACTTTTCTGTTGCAACCAGTTGGGATCTTTGAAATGTGGTCTTTTGGAAAGTTGCTGGTGTAAAACTTTTCTTCAACATCTGCTGCTATGTCCTTGTAAAAGTCTTCAGTTTCAACCTCATACATGAGACTGTCAGTGTCTGTCAAAAGAAGCTTGGCTTTATCTCCATATTTCTTTTTTATGTAGTTGTAGTGGAAATCGTACATCGAAGTCTTGCTAAGATCAAGAATAGCCATTCCACAGAAAACTGGCTTGTCAAACTTTATTGATGTTCTTCTCATATGTATTGCAATGAGATTTTCGTCAAATATTGTGCAATACTTAAAGTTTGGTTTTGCTGAAAGCTTTTGTGCTTTCTTTCGATTGTTGAGAAGCCTCACATTAACTCGTTTCCTGATATTCTCCATTGTTTTTCCAAACACAGAGTTGTTCATCGACTTGAAGAAATCCTTTTCAAATTCATTTTTTGCATTCGTGCGCAAATTTTTGTTGAGCTCTATATAACTTTTCAACCAAGGTTCTTCTTCAAATTTGATTCCTCTGTAAATCTTTTTCACTCTCAAGCCGAGTTCAAGACACTGTTTGAGATTCTCGTGATGAATGATATATTTCTTCTTATCGTTCAAATTTGGCACAGACTTGTCAACTTTGTTTGAGTTGATCATGGTTCTCTCTGGAGCAAGAGGATAATCGTTGTGAAGATCGTGAAGCTCTTTTGGATATTCAAGATCAATCTCAAGAATGCAGGGAATATCTATCTCGCTCGCTCTCCAGTCTCCAATCTCTTCTTGACTCATCCATTTGAAACCTCTGACAGGAAGAGGTTTGCATATTGCCCATCCATAAAGATTGTTTGCGTCAAGATAAGTCAGATATTTTGATGGTTTTTTTCTGTCAAACTTTAAATTCATGTATTTATTGTTTGCTTTTCCATAGCGATTTGGGATCATTGAGATTCCTCCACGAATTCCTTTCTCAAACATCAGAAAAATGTCTGGATCACTCAAAAGCTCAAGCTCAACTTTTGTCACCTTCAATGCTGCATCCCAAGCCAATCCAGGAGCAGTGTAATACCAAGCAGGATCGAGATTGTAATTCTCAAGGCAGACGTTTCTGAATTCTTCAAACACATCTGCAAGCAAGAGAACATCTGATTTGAGATAAAGATCATGATAATCACCCATGTTCTTCATCTTGAACTCATTCCAGATTTTCTTTGCTTGCTCATAATCTTCTTCACTTATATCACAGTCATTAAGCTTTGAGTAAAACTCTCTTTTTGGTGGAAGTTCTGTTTCTCTGAACTTTTCAATGCTGCTCATGTAATCATATGGATAAACACCCTTTCTTGAGATCAATTCGATTTCGCGACGGCTCGTGCTCTCGCTCTCGCCTCTAAAGACCTCCCCAGTTTTCTTCAGCTTATCATGGCTCAGATTACTGACCAGTTTATCGAGAGAAGAAGCCATGAACTTTAAACTATCGATAAAGCGAAGCTCAGTCTTGATGGCAACGTCTTCTTCTTCTTTGTTGGTGTAAGAGCCAACAGCAACAGATTTGCTGAAGCTGATGTACCTCTCTCCATTATTGGGAATGCATTTTATGTCTCCCTCGGTCTTTCCAAGATTCTTGACAAAAAGATGAGAGTCATAACCAGCCAAGTTGTGAAATATGACAGGAGAGAACTTTGGCTTTGCGAATTGAAAATTGCCATTTCTGTGTGCAGCTCCTGTATACTTGCCAGTGAGATGACAGTGATCTCTAACTTTGTCGCGCAAAGCGAGCACAACAGGATCAGTGGGGAAAGACTCGCCACATATCCAACAGCACTTCGCCGCATTGAACATTTTCTTGTCTTCATCAGAGAAGATCATCTTCTTTTTAAGTCAAATTTTTTGTGAATCTTCTTAATGTTCTCTTCTAGCATTTCAACAAAGATCTGAGCAACATCCTCATCCTCAGACTTTGCTCTGTAGAGGACTGGCTCTTGAGAATAAAGCTAGTCATCAAAGCAGACAACCTTATAGCAAGAGCCGGACAGTTTATGTTTTTGATATTTGATGGTACAGCTCTTATCGCTTCTTGGCTCACAAGAGTGAATATGTTTTGTGAATGATTCAAAGTCAGCATAAACAACAAAGGGCACTCATTGATCGGTTATGTTTCTTGAATTTGATAAAAGTTCCTTTTTTGGCATTTGAATTTTGACAGCCTCATTGTTTGCGCAGAGCACCTCGTGCTCCACAAGCTTTTCTTTGCTTGAAAAGTGATTCAAACACCTGAGGCAAGATTCTTTTGGTTCTTTATGCTTTGAAACTTGACTCGAGAGAAGCCTGCTGATGTTGTTTATCAAGCAGTAGTGCTTATTAGCGACTCCGTCTTTCTCGATAAGAAGAAGATTGATCACCTGATTCCTTTCTTCGGCTGGTGACTTGCTTATTCTGAGAGGATAGACTCTGGCCTCACTTTCATAACCAAACACGTTTACCGCGATATTTTCGTTCTGTTTTTCAAACTTTTCTATCTTGTCAAGTTCAACCGGAAAGTTGATTCCTCTCCAGTCGAGTCGATCAGATTGTTCTTTAAGAATCTTTGTTATTCTTTGAGGGTTTTTCTCAACTGGATAAAGCGCTCTTGTAATGCATCATTTAAAACATTCATTATCTTGATTTTCCATATTGATTATTGCTTTTTTTTTCCTTTAAGCGCTTTCGGTAGTTCGATGTAAGAGCTGCCGTTCAAAGGGTTGTAGTCTACAAGATGCAAGTCAAGTGAAATGACTCTGTGAAACTCCCAGTTACTTCCGTTATTGTTGAATTCTTCAATTCTTTCCTGAATAGTTTGAACAAAACTTTCATACGTTTCGCTTTCATCAGTTGCATTAAGATTTTCAATTGTGTTGGTGTGGAAATAAGCGTCAAGATACTGAACTTCTCCACCCATAGCTCGCCTCTTCATCTCGCAAGAAAGAATCATCTTGAGTCTTGTCTGGCGGTTCTCTCTCATGATTTTCAAAACTGCCGGTTTTGCCTCCTGCATGAATTGATTTGGCTCAAAACCCTCAACTCCATCTATTCTGAATTGTCTTGCGAAACCTCTCAATGCAGATGCTGACGCCCGAACTGTAAATAGATTATTTTCGTAGTTTTCAACGAACTCGTTCCATTCATCTGCTATTGTCGCGTCATCCGAAGTGGTGACGTATGGTCTCAATCCAAGCATCTCTTCAATTTCTCTTATTTCTCTTCTCCTTTGTTCATGTGGATCAAGCGTTCTCTGCTGCTCAGAATTTCCTGTTGGTCTGAGAACTGGAGCATTGAAATCTGCTGGAGTTGGGTGGTCAATAATGTTTGCAGTCGCTGACGCAGTCGCCGACGCTATCAACTCAATCAACTCCTGCTTTCTGAGGCTTGAATATTTTTTTAGCCCGAGTCGTTTTGCCTCGGCTTTTAATTCTTTAACATTCCAGTTCTCCATAATTATAAAAATATAAAAAAAATATAGTTTCATAAAATTTTATCTCGGTTTTTTTTTCAGCTTTGGAAATTTGCTGGAATAAGATCAGTGTAGTAATCATAAAAATCTGCTTTTCTTTTCAAAGTAAATTATGAAATTTTTCTGAGCTCGCCTTCGCAGTGATCTTTTATTTCTTCATCTGTCAAAAGCAGAAAGAGGTTTTCATCAATATCTTTTGTAAAGCGATAAGTTTTCTTCAGTCTTAATCTCTCTTCTTCTATTCTATTTTTCCAAAATTTATTTTTTATCTTGTGAATGAGATCAAAATCTGTGTACATCATTGTGAATTGATGGCCTGTTATCTTTTCACGCTCTTCTCTCAACCATTTTTGATATTCCTTTCTCTGTTCAAGATATTTGGCTTCAAGGAATCTTTGAACGAGAAAAGTTTTGCTTTTTCTGAGTCTTCTGTCAACTTCTCTCTTTTCTTCGTCGCTAAGAAGATCATAAACATCAAGAGTCCATTCGAATGGTTTTAATAATCTTCTCACCGTTTTTTTTTTTTTTTTTTCTTACTGGATCTCGAAATTTACAGAAAAAGCGGAATTCTCTGTCTGCCTCATCCATTTCTAATTCTTTTCGCTTCGCTTCCCGACTTCCTGACATTTTTGTATAATATATAAATATTTTTAAAAAATATATAAAAAATGGAAGAAAAGAAAAATTTGAAAACGCAGTTGCTTCCAATAAGCACAAAAGATTTCAGAGAAATTGCCCAAGGCTGCGGAATAAAATACAGAAACAAGATTCCAAGCAAAGAATTGAAAGAAATGCTCGGCTACTGTCCTTTGAAAAACAAAAGGAAGGTTGAAGTGAGTGATGAAACCGGTTTTCGCAAAGAGTACTTCTCACTCGGAGAAGCCGCCAAAGATTGTGGTATATCGAATTCTTCTGCTATTAAATATGCGCTGGATAATCAAAGAAATTTCATCAAAAGAAGATCAGACCAGAAAAAGTTATATGTGAGAGAAATTTGACATGATGAAAGATGACGAATTTGAATAATTTTTATTCACCTTAGATTTTTGAGAGCTTCATTTGTATTTTACACGAATTTGCATATCTTTCTCTCGAAAGTCTCTTTGTATCGAAACTACAATGTTTCTTTGTTTTTTTCAAAAGCCAACGCAAAGACGACAGGGTTGTTATGGAAATCGTCCACCAATGAAAATTTGTCTGTTGCATCAGATAAATTTTGTCATGTTTACATCCTCGTCGCGGAAGAACAAACCAGAAACAGCGGAAGAAACCAAGTTTTAATTCATGATTTTTGTCTTGAAATAAGCAAAGAAAACCCACTCGGTCTTTTGTCGAATTCGATTCTCAATTCTTTGAGAGTGCAAGCAGAGAGCCCAATTTTTTCTGGTATTCTTTTTTTATTTCCTCTCTGAGAGTTGCAGTCTCTGCCCGCTTCGCTTCCTCAACTTTCCCTGAAGAATTTCGTCTGAGTTCTTTTTTCAGAGATTAATATTGATCAATTTCGCTCAGTATCGAAGTGAATTCGGCATCTGTTATCGAAGAGTCTTTCATGGCCTTTGACACGAGTCGACTGATTGTTCGTTGCTTCGCTTCAGCAAGAGAGACGGTGTTTTCATGTTTTTCAGTCTTTTTCACGAGAGATTTGTTCGCGAGAGTCGTCGCGGCAGACGCGAAAGCAAGCAAACCCGCAATGCTTGTCAAAGGTACAAAAATTATAACTCCCACACCGCTCAAAGCACCTGCAAAACCACCTATCGAAAAAAGAGCTGCCGTGATGGATGAGACTGACGATGTTATGCGGCACACAGCTTTTACTCTCTTGTATTTTTTTTTGCGAGTTCCGGGGATGTGAAATCTCATTTTCAATTTCCTTCTGGCAATCACAAATCTTTTTCAATCTGAAATCAGAGCCTGAATCTGGGAGAGAAGGATACAGCGGTGGAGCACTTGGTAAAATATTTTCAGCAGACATTTTTTATAATTAGATTATCTCAAACTCAAATCTCATTGGCATTCCATTAAAATCACTTATTTTGTCATTTTCATCAGTCACAGAAATCTTCATTGATGTGATGTCATTTCTTTGAGATATTTTTCGCGGAGATGGGGTTTCAGAAAAATAGTTCACCCTCTCAAAGGGTTCCCCTGCAATGTCAAAACTCACAAGAACTTGTGACGGCTTTCCATTGAATAAATTTTCATTCTCATCCAAAAGATCACAGTGGACAAGATAGTTGTTAATTGATGAACAAGTTTTTACAAAATTTATTTTTTGCAAACGCCGTTTAATTCCACGAACATCAGCCAGATCATTATCAAGAAGAATCTTTTTTTTTTGAGGATTTTTAATTTGCAAACTTGCCCTTAAGGCATTCAGTTGTACTTTGACTCCTTCATTTTTCAATCTATCCTCAAGAGCTTCGCCAAGGCTTTTCAGTGAATAATTTCCTTCAGGAATTGTCTTTACAGATGAATTGTCCTGAGCATCAAATATAGAGATTTCTCCAGAGCGACTCAAGTTGTGCCATGAGTTGTAAAGAGAACAGCTCACCAGTCTGATATGCTTGCCAAGATTCAAAAGAGGTTCTTTGAAGAGAACTGTGAAATCATTTGAAACTTCAATAATTGTCAACAAAACCATTTTGATTTAAAAAAACAAATTAAAATGTTCATTGCGTGGTTAAGATCAGATGAAGCAAAAAGAATTGCTGAGAAAAAAAGAACAAAAGCCTGGAATGATTTCCAAGCACAATATCCGAACGCAGATTTGAGCAATTTCAAAGTGCAGGTAACATTCTTTAGAAAAAAGGAGGGAAAAGCAGAAGTTTACTTAAATCGAGCTGATGGTGTTCAAACGAGCGTCTCAGGATCAATCAGAAAAGAGTGGGGTAATGAAATGAAGCGCGCGCTTGGAATAGCAGGATTTCCCATTGAGCTCACTTTGAATCCTTCTGCAATTAAGGAGGTTCCAGCACTTCCATTTCACGAGACTTTGAAAAGTCACCTTAATGGAGAGATAAATATATTTGTCACCCCAAATCAATATTTGGAAGCAAAATTCAGAGAAATAACCACAAGAATGAAAATTCAGCACAGCTCAGGCGCAGAATCAAAGAGATGGCTTGCTGGGCCGAATATGAGCTACTGGCCTCAACAACTCAACTTTGCTGTGTGGTGTGCTACTTCAGGCTTTGGAATCTCCCGTGAACTGCCTGACATGGTTCTAGAACAGATCAAATCATTTCTGCAGTTTCACATTTATTTCACAATCAGAAGAATTCTCTTTGAGATGGGTGGAATACAGAGTGAATTGGCTCTCCCGGGCGACACAACTTTCAGCCAGATGAATAATAACTACGATCAGCCGTCGTTCAAAAGATTGTGTTCAGAATTTGGAATTTCGTTAAGCACAGACTTCCGCTTCAAAGAAGGAAGAAATCACAGTCTCGGATCTGTTTTCATTTATGTCACAAATACTGGACCTATGGCAACTGCAATCCCATATCCTGGTGACAACAAGTTCAGCGATGAAGGTGGAAAAGCTGCAAAAGGCAATCTGATATATTTCATAAGGAATGACAATGTTAAAGTTGAAAAACAGTTTGAGTTTTTCATGGCAGATAAGTCAGAAGGCTTGGCTCAAGCCGGGATGGCGAGATTGAATCAGTCGATTGAGGCATTTGTTTGTTGTATTCTTGGTTCACAAGCCAATATAAGATCGTCCATCTTGGGTTTATCAGGAAGTGCGAAAGAGGCTCAGAGTGAGTTCCTTGTTTTAGTTGAGGATGCGATCAGAATGACAGACATCTCAAAGAACGTGCAGAGGTTTCAGCTCGCGACTGATGAGGCGAAAGTCCGGCTTGACCTTGCAATCTCACCAGGTAATTGGCTGATGCCTTCAAATCCTCTTTTGAACACACAAAGCACAGTTGGGTATAATAACAAGCTGAAGAAGGCAAGTTCTGACATGAAGTTTGGGGTCAATAAATCAGTGAATTTGGATATGAAATCAGTCGGAGTTAAGCATATGAATGGGGGCTCATCAAAAATCAAGAGACCTACTTCTCAAAAGATTTCAACTGAGGTTCAGTCTAAGACCACGAAGACAAGCGAAAGCGAGAGCGCCAGCGCCAGTGAGGGCGACAGCGCCAGCGACACAAATCATGATAAAATTAAGGTTGGATTGATTTCAGTTGGACTGGTCTCTGCCTTCCTGATTTATCGCCTTTTGTTTTGAAATCGCTCAACCATGAATATGGCAACACCCATTATCAGAACCTAAGCATTTTGTCCGAGAAAGCTGATTACTGAGCCGGCAGGTCTGAAAATGAAGCCGACTATTGAACCAATGAGACCTGGTAAAATTCCAGCGATCTTTTTTTCCAAAAGTCTTCAGCCCGTTCCCCTCCCTTTTGCAACAGTCTTCAAGCCTTTTTTCAATGTGCTCACAATCACTCCAATCGTTGTTCCAACTGCCAAAACAACAGCAGAGACTGTAAAACCATACTATTTGAAGATGTTTCTCACTCTCTCATGGAGCGATAATCTTTCTTCTAGTCTCTCTCTTTCATTCTAAAGAGCATCAATCTGCTCTTGATTTTCTGCTATCCTTTCTCTTGCTCGTTCTCTTATAGCAAGGTTTTCATTCTCATCATCAGCAATATCTTGATCATCTTGAATTGACGTCAGTTGCAACTTCTCAATTTCTTCGTCCTTCTGTGCAATCAAAACCTCTCGCTCTGGACCAAGTGATATTTTTATTGGACCGATTTTTGAAAAAAAGATGTCAAACACTCTCAAGGCAGACCGTGTGATTCACACAGTAACATTCAACCCGAATAGTGCTTTCCCTGGTGAAGTCCTTAGGGTTCCAGTTCCAAAACTTGGTTATGGGGTAGTACTTGTGCCTGAATCGCTTGCACTCGTCTTCAACTTGGAAGTCGCTGGGCATGCAAACAGTTTCCTCGTGAACAATGGAGCAAGAGCTCTTGTCGATCGACTGACTTTGAAGTTTGCAGGAGAAATTGTGCAAGACACTGATGGTTATGATTTATTCAAGCTTTGGGAGGACCTCTTTTTGACTGAGAATGAGAGGGCAAACATGTTCAGAGAAGGTATTCAGTCTGAAGATCTTTCGAAAATCAGCGCTGGAGATAAGAAGACTTCGGGTGTTGATAAAGAAAATAAGCTCAATGGAAGTTTATGGGAAAATGCACAGGATTCCCTTGGGTCATGATATTTTGAAAGATCATGGAGCCTTTTTTCCGAGAGCTCTTTCTGATGAGCTTCTCTTCGAGCTCAGGCTTGCACCTGCTGGTAGTGTTCTGAAGGGATCCGACCCAACAAGACTTTATTATGAATTGACTGACATCCAGCTTGATTATGAAGTCATTCACAGCCAAAAACTCGCTGATGAAGCCCTTTCTAACTACAAAAATGGAAAGAGATTCATGTATGAGCATATCACTCATCTCAAGACAATCTCAGTAGATAAAGGTTCCGACACGATCGTCAATGAGAGCATCAATGTTCCAAGGAGGTCTATGAAGGGGCTTCTTCTTCTCTTGTATGAGACATACACAGCAGGAACAAGAAATAGTGAAAAGACGTTTAATCCCAACATCACTGATGTTAAGCTGACTGTTGATGGTATTCCAAATAAGATTTACAGCCAAGGAATGCAGGCAAGAGATATCTGGGAAGAGGTCTTTAGAAGATTTGGGAAGGAGAACAGCGCGATGAATGCAACAGACATTTATACTGGAGACAGATTCGGCCTCTTTATCGATCTTAGGAGCATGAGAGACAATGATCTTCATGGTTCAGGATTGAGATTGGTGAATACAAAAGATGGAGTTCATCTTCCAATTAACAGGAAAGGATCGGCTTCAGGAAATGTTAAATGTCACATCTTCATTCTTTCTGATGCTCAGCTCAACATCGTCAACAGAGAGCTCGAAAGTGTGACCTATTAATAACGCGATCATGTGTTTTTTTCTGAGATATTGTGATTAGTTTTTCTGATGGTTCAAACGAATTTTGAGATTGTCTTAAGAATCAAATCTCAAAATTCTTCAATTTTTCTTTGATTTTTGAAAGAAAAAACTGCGCTAATCATTTTGCCTTAAAATCATCGTTGTTCATTTTTAAATGAGCAAAACTGCCCTGTTTTTCAGGCAATTGTGCCAGAAACCCACTAAACCAAACCTTCAATTTTTCTTTGATTTTTGAAAGAAACTGCGCCAATCATTTCGCCTGAAAAAAATCGTTCTTTTTTTTTTTAAATCAGATAAAAAATGAAAAAAATCAGTTTTCAAAACTGCCCTGTTTTTCAGGGTATTTTGAAAATGTGCCAGAAACCCACTGAATCAAATCTCAAATTATTCTCCAATTTTGCTTTGATTTTTGAAAGAAAAAAATGCGCCACAAAAACATGTTTTTTTTTTTTTTAAATGAGATAAAAAATGAAAAAAATCATTTTTTAAAATGGCCCTGTTTTTCAGGGTATTTATGAACATGTGCCAGAAACCCGCTTTTCCTACTACTCATGGTATATTCCAGCGGCGATCAGTGAGTGCAGGGAGTTGGTGTGCCTATTGATTGCAGTGAATTTGGTCTGTTGTTCGATCCTCATACCAAGACAGATATTGGAGAAGGATGTGTTCCAGTAACTTGGTCTGTTGTAAGTCAAACCTAGTCTCCCCTCCAGAAAGGGAGGTTATGAACTTTTCTGTCGCTCCGGAAATGAGAGTTGTAATAGAAGGTTCTCTGAAAGCGATAATAAATGATTTTTTCTTATTAAGTATGACATCCATTATAGACTGTTTTAGACTCACGGTCATTAACTAATCGTAAGCGACTCTTGGTGTTTGTTGGAAAGATAGTTGCCATTTTTATTCCGCCTCGTAAAGATGAGTGAACGATCGAGCGAACGACTTTTGGTAGCTGTAAAGGAAACAGCATACATTTTCTCACATACCCTATTTCGGTACTTACACTGACCTGTATCCGCAATCAATTTCAAATGATTTTACAATTTATCATCATTTATCACCAAGTTTATCATCAGAGAAAAAAAGAGTTTTCCTTTACTGCTCGCTGAATCTTAGGAAATCGATTTTCAGAATCGAACCTCTGTTTTTTTCTGCATTGTTGCTTATCAATTGGCGCGTCTCGATTAAAGTTACTTCCCACATTCAGAGGCCGAAAGAATCGTTTTTTCTTTTATTGGACTATATTGAAGTTAGACAGTTTACCTAACGTTTTCAAAAAGAGAATTTTAAAAATCTCAGAAAGCGTCCGACTCATCTAGGGAAACTTATTTTCAAGTAAAGTTAATAAATCAGGAAGGTGTCATAATCTCGTAAATGGACGAACCCTCCTGAGTGAATATCGCGGTAATTTCATGTTATTTGCATATTTTGTTTACATTGCGCACTTTATAACAGTCTTTCTCATGGATAAAAAACATAAATAAAAATTACAGAGGAGTCCTTGGGTAAAGAAAAAGAAAAAAACAGTCCCAAAAACGAGAGAACTGGCTCCATTTTGTCACTCCCCTTAATTAAAGTACTTGAAACTGCGTAACCGATAAAGCTTTGCGTCGATGGTTTGTTGAAGTAAATTTTGTGAATGCTGTTTAATGTAGACTGTGACTAGTTTTGTTTTCGTTTTGGATTTTGTTTTTCAAGACTGGATATTGGGTGGGAAAAGTACTGACATGACAGGCTGAATGTATTTTTTATCCTTGAGTTATGCCGCCCCTATATTCTTTGTGTCTCTTGCAATTAATGATTACGTCCAAATGTGTCTCTCCCTTCTGAGAGGACGTTATGTTCAATAAATTGAACCCGAGTGGTGTGGAGAATCTAAGAATAAGAACAAACGTCGGTTTTTTTCACAGGGGAATTTTTTTTTTTTTGGTGGGGCCATTACAATTCTCTTTTTGAAATATTGTAGTAGTTTCATTTGATATAACTGCGATTTCACACCCTCTGTTTTTGTAACAGTCTTTTCTGGGAGTTGACCATAGATTCTAGCTTTCAAAATGATCGGAGATTAACATTGATATTTACTTAGTTTCTTCGAGAAATTTCAAATATTTTGATGATAAGCACTGTAGAATTTAAACTTGCACTGATCCACTAGCTATATAGCCTTTCCGTGAGTAAATTAGTTGAGTGCAATGCATTGGAATGTCATAAATATTATGGGTCCTTTACCTGTGGAACATTGTAACTAACTTTTTGTAATTGAACACAAATCGTTTCACCTTTCGTTTGGTTTTCCTTGGCAGTGTAATCACTTAATATTTACTCCATGATAAACTCAATAAATTTGTCCAGCAAACCTCCCACAATGACTGTTAGCTCTGGAACAACGCGGCCCACCAAAATCTATCAGGGCCTGACTGGTTTTGATTCACAAGAGAGCAAGTTACCGACTTGATGGAACACATCATTCTCCAAGATCTGTCTCTGTATGAAGGTCGACGAACAGATCAACTTCATTGCAATCAACGAGAGGACCAACTCACTTTACTCACAGGTCGCGGACGGTCAATACCGCAACACCTCACTAGGTGGCGAAGCGTGGAGGACAATTAATATAGTCAACTTGTGAGGACGTCATGTAAGTTTATTTCAATAGTTTAGGTCAGTGAGCCCAATGCATCAACTACCTACTGGCACACATTCAAAATACATCATATCGGGGAGAAAACAGTCGGGGTAACTTCCAAGTGTTCAGTTAGTGCGTCAAGAAGTTTGAATTAACCGTAAGCAAATATTGATGTGGATTTTCCACATTAGTTTCCACATTTCTCGAGAAGTCAGCTTCAGAACGCGATCTGAAATATGGAATATTCTCTTATTGCCTGTCGGCTGTTATCGGTATGCCTTCTGTTGTCTACTTCTGTCAAGTCGCAATGTTAGTTTCCAAACGGTTGCTACCGAGGGAAAATCATTCTCTCCTAATTATGGTCGGCGTTGAACACCTGTTGTTTGTTTTCAGAGTTGTTTCAAGTTATCGCCTTCATCCCTGAAATTCTTAGCACGGAAACCGTACTTTTTGCATGCCACCTGTATAACCTGCTCAAACAAGTAGATTGAAGCTTGATCGATGGATGGATGAATGAATGAAATATTTTCGTGATAAAATGGATCAAAAGAATGGTTTTCATGTTTCCTCGGACTTTTTTGCTGTTATAGAACTTGCCATTTTAGCCCATTGTCAAATATTTTTATTCTTTTTCATTGTTTGATGCTACATACCATTGTGAATGGAAGGTTAAAACTTTATCCTTTACACACACTTTATCCTTTATTTGTGGAACTTCACTTGGAAATATTTACTGCGCTGGTTAACTTGGATTTCAAGCGACATTTGGTCAACCTTTTCTCAGGGTATGAAAATACTCAATTTTCGCGGTCAAGGAATATCATCATTTTTACGACTCTTAGTCAATATGTTGCCTTTGAATAACTGAATGATCTAGAATTCTTTAAATAAAACTCTACAGAAATACAGGCTTATATTTACTCGTTAAGTCCTGAACACAGATAGGTTGTTTCTCGTCTTAAAAGGCAACTTTGAAAGAGTATGTGTGATCTAATCATCTTGTCAGTGAGAGTGAATGCTGTTCGTGAGGTTGAGTTTCGTTTATACCTTGTTTTGGCCCATGTCAGCATCTTTGTTACAACACGGCCCTCCCTGCTATACCAAGCGCTTGCATCCCGGTTGAGAAAATGTTACTTTTTCCTTTTCACGTCTTAGATTTTAGATGGAATTTATTTGCAATTGGAACATGAACTTTTAGATATATCTAGGAATATATATTTCGTCAACGTCTTTAACAGAAATTCTGCGGATGGCAGCACGGATCGATGATACCGAGTAAATACAAAAAAACACCTTGGGCCAAAATAAACCGAAGATGAAGGAAAGGAGATGGGTGGATTGGAATTACAAAGACGGATAAACTGTCAAGAGCTTATAAACACTTATTATAACAATATCACTGCTATTGATATCATAATTGTCATCATTTTTATCATAAATTATTATCCAACTACATTTCGTATAATAGTAATAACGCCCAAGATGAGCATAAATATCACACGGTATTTGCACTCTAGAGAACCGGTTAGACAGATTTCCTCGCATTGCGCAGGCAACAAATTGGATTGAAGTTACAAAAAAGAAAAAAACATTGGAGGACAGTTTAAATTATATTTCTGACGACGAAGAGTCGGAATGGCTGGCGAATATTGATTCAAGTTTTTTTTTTTATAGACCGAACGAAGGAAAGCAGTTAAACGACAATAAAGGTTTTTCATGTATTGAAGAAAATAGAATCAGTAAGGCATGGGTCGCACTTGGCAAAGTTTGGTGTGAATTTCATCACTTTGGTGTAAAAATCTTCCATTGGGGCACATTGCCTAATGCGACCCTAACTTTTCCGGTTCGCAAAAACTTTGAAAACTGGCGAAAACATCAAAGACGCTGTAGTGCTTGGGTGGGGCAGACAGATTTCGGAAAACTCGGGCTAAACATATAGCTATCACAGCGGTAACTGTCATCGCTTGTCAGTAAACAGCAAACAGATAATTTGCAATAAAATTAACAGCGCGCGAGATCTGCTTCAGTTCGCGCTCTTTCTTTACCATGGACGTACGTGGATTTTATTATTACATTTCATCACATTTCCCCGTTTATTTCGGTGGGAACGCAGAGTATTCACAATATGTGTACTCTAAGGCCAAAGTTGTGGTCCTGAAGAGGCAACTATTGGAAATATTGAGAGTCCTTCGCACAATTCTGCTTCATCATCGTCTCCGGAGCTCGTCGAACTAGCGGACCAATTTCGTAGCGGCAGTCAAAACAGTTAAACAGGCGTTAACCCATCATTCATACATAATACGAAAGACAAAAAGGTGCTCGTGATTTAACTGAATAAGAAGAGTAAGCATCACCGTGATCATTATTAACAATGCTTCAACGAGAAGCATTTTTTTAACGTTTTCCTCTTTCAGCTCACTGCTCTCTCCCCAAACACATGGATAAACGTGTGTCTAGTTTATCAAAGTGTCATCACTGACGTATTTTTTCACCTGGTGCGACCCTAATAGTTGAAACCGGTTTAAAATTTTCTGTTTCTTTTTTTTTTTTGCCCGCAAAGTTGAAAACTTTGCCCAAGTGCGACCCATACCTAACTCGACAACGCGCCAATTCTGTTCCGCCTCACATACTCCTGTCACGCACTCCCCGTTATTAAATATCGGTGAAATTCGCCAGCACTGAAATGACAGTTTGGCGTGTTGGATAATAAATCACTTATCAAACATTTTGGCGTGTCGTATCGCTGAGTATTTTCACTCGTCAAAATATGGCACAACTCGTAAAGATGCTCAGCCACACTACATGACGAAACGTCTAATAAGATTTATCTATTCTCTTTGTTCATTTATTTATCTTTTGTTTTTTTTAATTTCCAAGAATTCTCTGACGCAGACGAATGCCGCACTTTGGTGTTTAGGCCTGAAAAATCATTTCACGGCAAACGTCTCACAAACCACGTGATTCGCATTGTTGAAGTCATGACAAAGGAGTTCTGTGAAAACATGTGCTATATGGAACCCACCTGTGTCAGCATTAATCTTGATAAACGAGTGTGTGTGAATGGAAACTACAAATGTGAACTGAATAATGTTCCTCATGAAGGACATGAGCTGAGGGAGGAAGAAAACTATTTCTACCATGCAGCTGAGGTAGAAGTCAGTTCGTTTAAAAGAAATCCATTGTATAGGAGCTACTTGGTCACAATATCAATCCGACGGAAAAATCTTCAACTACTGTGATGTTGTATTATTATTATCATTATCACTGTTATCATCATTATCATTATTATCATCGTTATCATTCTAATTATTATTCTCATTATGATTATGATTATCATTGTCAGTACATCATAATTTTCATCATTTATTGTCACTATCATTATTACTAGTGGTTCATATACTAAACTAAGTACCAGTTTGTTTTCTAATTCAATTTATCATTTTATTCGATAAATTAAATGAGAATGATAAATTTGAAAGAAAAAAAGAATGAAAACCAGCTCCATTTTCATCATAGTCATACATATTTCTTCTTTGGTCTCCAGAGCCCATGTGTTGCAGACCATTGCAAGAACAACGCCACTTGTCAAAGCGGTTTTACTGGCAAAGGGTATCGATCCTTGTGTACCACTGGATTTAAAGGCGAAAACTGTGTCCAAAGTAAATCTTTATAGGCCGTTGCTCAAAACGAACAAACCGGTCCAGGCTCGTGTGGGAGAATCATATGAAAAAAGTAAAGCCCCCTTCGCTCGTAAGTATTCTCGTAACGTTTTTAGTAACATATCTAACGGCAGCTGCGATCTATTACTTTGAAGACGAAGATTGGCTATGACTCTACCACTAAAGTAGATCATATCTAGAAAACATTGCGTCCAAATGCTAGTCTTACGTCGTGTTTGCTGTTTTCTGATAGAGAGAGTATATTCGTTCAGTGGACAAAAGCAATGCTAGATCATAATCTTTTTCATCAAATGCTGAAAACTATTGCACTCTAGTATACGGCAAGGTAGTCCGGAGATAAGTCGAGCGTTCCGACTAGTTATTACCTGATACGCAATTTGCCATAGGGACCGTTTCCACGAAAACGGTTATAAGCCATGCAGTTTTGGTCACGTAAGCCGGCAGATTCAGAATAAGCAAGCTGGGTTTGGGTACCATATAATAAACTTACAACCTCGCCTGCTCCCGTTGTGCTGGGAGCAGGGGCCCCGATCGTTTTTGTGCGAACCATGCTACACTCAGTTCGTACTGTTTCGACGTCAGTAACAAGTTATTGTTGACCACTGAATTAAGGAAAACAATTTTCAGATGTTGATGAGTGTACCGAGGGAATACATGGCTGCAGTGCTAATGCTCTGTGCAGTAATAACAAGGGATCGTACAACTGTTCATGTAAACCGGGATTTTCTGGAGATGGACGAACTTGGAAAGGTAAACTTTACCAAAGCCCTAATTGGTTTTGTTGAAAGAAATCATAGAAAGTACGCCAAATGATGTTTTGAGTCTTTTGCAAATCGGAAAATCATTTGTTCTGGAGTTTTCCAAAATTTCCAGCTTGTAAATACACAACACTGCATTTTTCCACTACAAACGATATAGTTGTCCTTTTTAAACGTGTCATCCCTCCGCATTTCAGAAGAAAGTTTTCATATTCTTCCCTCAAAGCTTCGCAGTTCCCGGCTAAAATATTCATTTCATTGACAATATATCAGCCATGGACATTATCAGCCGACCTACCAGCCGCCCGAAGATGTTCATTTAAATAATGTCACTCAAACTGATTGATCATGACATTTAGTGAGTTTTGAACTAATCGTAAATATCTTGTCTGAGCAGTATGTGTATCAAGACTAGCACATCATCCGATTGGGACGCATATTTATACAAATCTGCAAGAATGATCTGTTAAACAATTTTAACAGCGAGTACTTCATCTCATTACAGGTCTTTTCTTTCATTCGTGTAAAGACATTTTGGAAATTCAAGGGTGAGTAATTGTTGATAACTGTTATTGGTGGCCTGGATGGAGTTGAGGTGTGAGAATAAAATAGAACCTCACCATTACAGTAATCCCAAAGACGACGAAGAATCGTGAACTTCATAGAGGAGTTGTGGTGTGAAATAACACCTTTCTTCATATCTTTCAGTTACCCCGTGAGCTATGATTGGTAAATTTAGCGGAGTGTATATCACTGCACAGCCCGCTAAACTCAAAATTTTTGTTTCCCACGCCAAATTTTTCTTTTTTTTCCCCGTTCGGCGCACCTATTGAATAAGAACATCGCTATTCCTTCAAATGCTCAAAAGTATATTAATACATATAGGCTAAAGACGTAACCCTGAGGAAAAAAAACCGTTTTACTGCAGGTCTCAAGAAAATAAAGCTTACTCGCTCCTAGTGAATCATACGAAGATCAATGTATACTGTCACATGACTGATAACCTGGTAGGCTGCGGGGGCGGAGGATGGACGCTGGTCATGAAAATCGACAGCAGAAAGGTATCACGTATCTCGCCTCTCTTACCCGTCAGTCAGGTATCAGGTGTTTCCTTTAGAGATAGCATATCTGACACGTGACTCGTTGATGAAATAAGTTATCATATCTGCGTACTGCAAATGGTTGAACCATTTCTTGATGTAGTCACCATGAACACCGCGCGGACGAACCAAGATTTACGATAACATTGCCTCAGCTATTATCAATTCCATTTGTGCCTCTTTAGCATGATATGAATCATTTAAAGGAGATTATCATCCTTTCACCAAGCTAGATATCAACGGGGAGGGGGGTGCACACTAAATCGTAAAGATAACGGTTACTAGGTGATTAGAAATAACTAACGACAGATCTAAGTATTTACTCGATTGGTCAAGAAACGAAGGTGAAAAAGCCTAAAAATTGTTTATGAAACTAAAGAAATTTGCAAAATTAAGAGTAAATTGTTTTTTAAATATCTCTCCCTCCCCGTGCCTGCCCCCGGATCAATGCCAAGGACTTCAAACTCGACTACATTAACAAATCACATTCCCCATTTGTACCGTAAAACGTTTCAATCGATTCCGCTCGCTTTAATTCTCATGTGCTTTTGGATTCAACTGTCGATCAATTTTATTTAAAATTTTCCACCTTCTTAGCCAACCTTCCACTTTGATTCGAAGTTCTGGAGTGACATGGATGATTTCAATCTTCAAGGAGGGGAGACTGGTTTTGACTTACAAGAGACCAAGCTACCGACCTACTGGAACACATCCTTCACCAAGATCTGTCTAGGGATGGAGCTCAACGGTGAGTCCCGCAGTTTCATAGCTATCCAAAAGCAGGCCAGTTCTTTGTACTCACTGATCGCTGATGGGCACTATCGAGACACGTTACTGGGTCGTTACATGTGGAAGTCGCTGATTAGCTCCGAGGCATCCCTACAGCCGCATTGTAGCATGGAAGGGTTCAATACCGTGGTGTGCAGAACTCATTCCAAAGCAAGAACTGGTATTATTGCTAACAAAAACAATTATTGCAACAGTTGTGATTCCAGGATTGGCTTTGGCAAAGGTAGGTATGGCGACGACTCCAACACGTGTGGGAACGAAGCAAAGCACGGAGGGGATAATGGAAACAAACACATCAAAGCCATGGGGTACTTCTTGGTTCAGTGAGAAGGAAATCAATCAAAGTTTCTAAAAAACGAACAAAAAGCTAACCCAAAAACACTTTTCCATGTGTACACATAGAGTACAAAAACCTTGAACAACGAGTTTGAACTGATCTAGTTTCCTCTTCTTAGGATTTTCGAAAACGAATTTCAAAGTGCAATTTCCAATAAATGTTGAAGTTCCTTTGTTCGTCCTAGGAGTAGGGAAGGGGGAGGTGTGCAGGAGAAAAAACAAAAGCCCTACGCGCAGTTGAATGGATGGTGAGACTTCCCCACCCCAGCCGGTCTCCTAAGGTTTATCAGAACAATGAAATGCGTTAAAGTGGCTAACCGTCTAAGATCGTACGGATCCACTCACACATCCTTGTGAGATAGTTTTTCCCACAGTTAATTGTTTTTAAATGATTAAACGATTTTACCTTTTGTCTCGCTTAATTAATGTTTCTTTCACTGTTTGACTCGTTTGGTTGATGCTCTGTCGCAGAAAAAATTCAATTTTTCTATTAACCATCAACACATATATTGAGTTGATAATTTTTAACTTCAGTTTTGTTAAGAATACTCTCTTTCATTTGATATCATATCCTATTTCACGGGGAATTATTATAGCAAGAATTGTCGGTCAACATGAAAGCATTCTTAAATAAAATGACTATCCCAACGATGATACATTGGTTAGAAAGAGCCAGCTTCTTTTTACATAATGCTTAAAATTTTTCGTAGACATCTGCTTTGCTTAAAGATAAATGCCATTAGTGCAAAAATAAGGGTATTAATGAAATTATAGAAACAATCAATCATCTTTTAAAAATGTGTTGTAGCATTCTTAGACTGATCATCAGAAACAACCACGAAAAATATTTAGCTAATTATAAGCGCGTTCCTTAAAAGTGAATGAATTTGATTCAAATAATACGTGTGACAAAAATTGTCAATGACTCATCACTGAATGACAAAATCGCATGACCAAATCCCTCGCCGTCCCAGTTTCTAAATGAGTTAAATCAATTAATCAAAAGTCACAGAACTCTTTCAGTTCTGAATCACAGCTTTTGGTATGTAGTTGCTAAAGTTTGCTGCAGCCTTGCTAACCCTGATCTGTGTACAGTTTTCTGAGGCCTTTATCCTATGACATTAGTCATAAATAATTAGGGATCGGAGATGAATAACATTTTGAGTGAAGTCATGATCAGGTAGAAATATTAATCTGCAACATTTGTGTGTGTGTGTGTGTGTGTGTGTGTGTGTGTGTGTGTGTGCTTTCCAGTGACTTTTTTTTCTTTGTTCGCTTTCTCCCTTAATGCAAAGCGGGAATTTCGGAAACTTAAAGTTGTTTTTTTTTTTTTTTTTTTTTTTTTTTTTTTTTTTTTAAGAAAATAGCAGCCTATTAGAACACTGTATACAAAGAATAAAAAAGGTACCTACAACATATGACCAGGAGTTAAGTCCCTTCTGACCTGTCAACTAGATCGATAATAAGAAAGGTTATTATGAGATGGCTACCCTTGCCCAGTGCCTTCCTTTCTTCTTTTATTTCTCTCACGCTATAACAAAGGCTGTCAAACAGGAATTTTTTGAAATGACTCATTTGTAATAATTGCTGCACATACGATCAATAGCCAAATATTTCCTCGTCGAACCCGTCAACTAGCATAATATAGGGGAGTAATAAGTGTGTGTGTGTGTGTATGTGTGGGGGGGGGGGGGGGGAGGATATGAGAAACGCGACAGTAGGCCTCTGTTCAAATTATCTATCTATCATAATTATCATGATTTTAGCTTCAGTTGCGCTTCATCTTGGTTTGCCGGCGTAGCAGACCTCTCTCGTAAAAACTAATGATTTGTCAATCATAATCTAAAGGCTGGTGATACAAATACTTCCAAAGTGTGCGTATACGGTCGCACAAACCATTAAGGATGTTTAGAAACATTCATGGAGGTCTCATGAATAGATTTCTATCAATTTCTTGATTTAGGTTATAAATTCAAAACAACAGTTTGAGGTTGCAGGTGACGAAGAACGCTGATATATTGTTGTCCGATGTAAATCTTTGCGTGTAACTTTCGTGTACCTGAGGTAACGTCCGACAATATGTATCCGATATCATGTTCAAGAGCAAAAGAACGAAAATGATTTTTTTTCTCGTACATACTAAAACAAGGAATGACCTAAAACCACCTACAACCACCTACAACCACCTACAACCACCTAAAACCACCTAAAACCACCTAAAGCCACGGACAACCACCTTCAGAAATCAATTTTTGACAGTAGTTTCTCCGGTGTCAATTTTCGATGTCAAATAGCGCACGCCGGAAATGTTGCGTTAGGTATATTACCAGAATATAGCTGCCATGCATTTTTCTTACCAAAGAAGTACATGTCGGTATTATGCTAGGACTAATTCTACGTGCTCAAATGGTCGCCAAAGTTTCTGAATTCTGGTTGGACGAAAGGACTACGACTAATCCCAAATTGTATTCTACAGGAGTGCCAATTACTGCTCCTTCCGAAGTCGACACGAAGTTTTCCGAAACTAGAGTTTTTAGACGGCGACCACAAAGTATCAGTAGACTTCTGAAGTTGACGCGAGGTTTCCAAAGATTTCCCAAAGTCTTCCGAAGATTTCCGAAGTCGCCCCGAAGACTTCCAAGGGTTTTCTACACTTCGCTGACATGCATTCTCTGAAAAGATAGGGATAGGGAATTTTACTCCTATAATTGCAAACCCTTGAATTGTTGATATGATGTTATCAAATACAACAAAGAAATAAAACTTCACGTGTTACTGCGTAGCAACGCATTATTTATGTCATAGAACATAACAAAACATTTGAAAACCGTTAACAAGTAAATACCTTATTCAACCTAAATACCCTAAGCATGATTGGCATGGAACCTTTCCTTTATTCTAAGTTCCACTACATACGTACTCAATTGCTAATAACTCGTGGTAAATAGCAACATAGCTTTGGAGGAAAAATTTGGTGTTTTTCACATTCATTCATTCATTCATGTCAAAATTACGATATGGTATCGCTGCAAAAATTGAACAAAACTTACTAACGCTCCTTTGTGGTAATTCAATATCTTTGTTAAACAAATGCTATAAACTCCTGTTTCTCTCACGAAGCGCACATGCGAGTTATTTCTCCACATGCATCCCTTAGCCTCCAGCATTGCCCTTCCACCTTCAGGTAGAAATGTAAGGGTGCGTGCGGGGACCGTTATTCTCTTCTTGCGCATACCCATATTGCCTTGCGCCTTGAGGGGTAACCGGGATAAAAAAATGGTGTCTTGTGCTTCGAAAAGTAAGCCTTGCCTGAAATATCCAAAACCCTACACAAAGAAGTCTCCGGTTTAACAAACCAAAATTAAAAGAGCTCTGTAGAGCTTTAACAATTGATTTTGAAAAGTCAATTGGAAAAAGGCACTCGTAAATGTCGTTTGCAATGCCTTGTACATATCGACTTCTGGCTCTGTCAAGAGTAAACATGACGCAGTTACTACGAAAAAAACTGATATTCCATCGCTTGCATGCCTATAAAAGCTGAAAGACTGGCAGAAAAGCTTAAAAGGAGTCCTTCTGAGGATGGAGGAGTGGATTGTAAAAGAATTCTTGATAGGATTTGGCTACAAACAACAAGCTGTTCGGAAATGCAAGACGCTTCGCTCTTAGGAACACAGGCAAGAAATTCACTCTGTAAAGTAAGTCAATCCCTCTTCATTTTAATGTTTTATTTATTTAAATTTATATTCTTGCTTTCGTATTATTTCAGAGTCCATTAATTGCCAGAATATCGGAAATGTTGGGCCCTTGGGGTGAGTTGTAACCCATCGCTTTCGACAGACAGTGAAGAGAGCAAGTTGATGTACTACGTCCTAGGAAAGTAAACTAGCAAGCCAGTTTTCTCGCACTGTACTTGTACAGTTGGGTAAGTTAACGATTTTGTATCACTATCCTCTGAATTCAATACATAGCTCACGAATTTTGGATTATTTATTCTTAGATTAAGAGGAGACTGCAGTCATATTGGAGCTCTCATGTTCATGTTGTGTGACGTTGTAGCAGAGGGACAGCAACAGCTTCCTCCTGATCCTACTTGCACTGATTTACCTTGCTCTTGGTCTAACCCTAAATGTAAACATATTTATTATATGATGGTAAAGTATTACAGCAGACGATACCTTACATGTATGTTTTTAATCTCTGTTATCATCTAACATGATGAATAACAAACCTAAACCTCAGTCTGCGTATTTACCTGTTTGTCTCTAGGAGAAAAAAGTTACCTTTGTAGAAATCCCAGGCCAGATCTAATAATAATAGTCGATCCTAGGCCCATGAATTTCTCGCTATATAGTATCTTTGTGCATGCGCTAAACACTGGCACTCTTCGCCTGTGTGACCCACGTGACCCCCACTAAGCTTTTTTGTTGGTCTTTCAGTTTGCACCATTCACCCAGTACATTTTAGTGCTAAGATCTCCTCGCTAAGTCTGCTTGCCATAAGCAAACAAAGGCATAACTAAGTATTCTATTCTAAATGGTTCTGGAATGCGTATGTTCCTTCTGTCACCAGATGAGAATGGAACGCGTGAAACAACAGGGAAATGAAAAACAATTAAAACCAAGAACTAAAATTGGAACACATTAATGCCAGTATGTCGTAGGTCCCGAGAGCTGATTGACTCGATGTATTTCGTATTTAGGACTCGTAGGGATGCTGCTTGTAACTACAGTAATTTTTAGAAAATTGAATGTATCTCGCGAGATTTGCAAGTTCTCTTTATCCTAGCTGTCACATCGTTTCAACTGTCACTGTTCTTTTCGCGGTTTCCTGTTCTCAGTCAATTAAATTTTCTATTCTCTGAATAATAGCATCTCATTTTAAACTGTTTTGTTTTCTTTGTTGCACGCTCACTACGCAGCCCAATTTGAAGCAATTTAAAATGGTTATGGTTACTCGGATTTCGATTTCTTAGCAAAGGGCAAAATGTTATATTACGCAAACTCATCAGATTTCCTGGTACTGGGAGTCCTGCTTGGTGTACCGTTCACCTCAGAAAGACGTCGAAGAAAGCAAGCCTCGAAAACGCAGACCTCGAAAACTCAGACCTTGAAAACACTGACCTCGAAAACGTAGTCTATGTATTACTCGAAAAACCTCAAGGCTCTTGGTGCTGCTCCTGCGTAAACAATTTTCTTTATGTTTTTCCCTGGTCATGACATGCGAGACATGCGATACATGCGAGAAGAATTTCCCGCCCAGGTTACTTTCGCGATACCTCGCGATTCTGGTAATATACCTAACGCAACATTTCCAGCATGCGCTGTTTGACGTCGACAATTGACACCGGAGAAACAACTGTCAAACACTGATTTCTGAAGGTGGTTGTAGGTGGTTGTAAGTGGTTTTGGGTGGTTTTTGGTGGTTTTTGGTGGTTTTAGGTGGTTTCAGGTGGTTGTAGGTGGTTGTAAGTGGTTGTAGGTTGCTGTGGTTGGTTTTAAGTCATTCCTTGTTTTAGAATTTACGTTTCTTTTCTACGCAGCTAGAGCTTTATTGTTTAAATATTCTGGCCTTTTCAAGGAGGTAACAGAAGGAAAATAAATATTACGTCTATCGTAAACCTCTAAAATCTCCCTGTTTTGTTTGTTTAGAACCTTTTGTCAGTCAAGCCATTCGGCTAAAAGCCGAAAATTACTTTCATTCTCATATGATAAGCTACCGACTGTGAATCAATCAGTAAATTATGTATGTCAATGGCACTCTGCGATCAGTAACTATACCCATGGATTGTTATATGCGTTCTGTTGCTGACTAGCACACAATCTACAATTGAGGAGACTTCTGACAAATTATTTCGTTTCTAAAACACACCAGTAAAAAATTTATGATCTCCTGAACCTGTTTTAAAAGCTGACTCAGGTGTCTCAGCGAGAAAACTGTAATTCTAACTTTGTGAATGGACGGTTGAATTTGCTGAATACGTAATAATAATAATAATAATAATAATAATAATAATAATATTAATAATAATAATAATAATATAGGATTTCTATAGCGTCAACCTTAGAGTTCGGGACGCTTTACAATATGTGCAATTAAAATGATTACAAATAATTAGCTAAATTAACTTGGAAATAGTACTAACAAATTAATTAATATTAATGGCCCTACAAATCGAAAGCTTGAATAAAAAGATAAGTCTTAAGCTTTGACTTAAAAGTCGCAAGTGATGGTGCCCGTCTTATAGTATCTGGGAGCTTGTTCCACGAGGAGGGCGCGACATAGCTGAATGACCTGCTTCCGTAAGTCTTAAGTTTAAACTTAGGCACTTGCAAGAACTGTTTGTTAGAAGAACGTAGCGTTCTAGCTGGTGTGTACTGCACTAGCATGTCCGATATATATTGAGGCGCCAAGGCATTCAAGACCTTCTATGTAAGGAGTAATATCTTGAAAGATATACGTTGTTTAACAGGTAGCCGATGGAGATCCATTAAGACTGACGTAATTCTATCATACATGCGAGTACGGGAGACTAAGCGCCCGGCAGCGTTATGCACACGCTGAAGCTTATCATCACGGGTTTATTACGAATCAACTTAACGGCCTGCTCCCAGTTGGTTTGTTATTGCCATTGAAAATTATGATGTATTGAAAATGATGATGATAATCATAATGAGAATAATAATTAAAATGATAACGATGATTATAATGGTAATGATAGCAACAGTGATAATGGCAATAACACAAAATCACAATAGATGAAGATTTTTCCGTCAGATTGACATTATGACTATGAAAGTAGTTGCTCTTATGAAATGGAGTTTTTTAAATGAACTGACTTCTACCTCAGCTGCATGGTAGAAATAGTTTTCGTCCTTTCTCAACTCATGCCCGTCTTGAGTAACATTTTTCAGTTCACATTTGTAGTTTCCATTCACACCCGCTCGTTTATCAAGATTAATGCTGCCACAGTTGGGTTCCATATAGCACACATCTTCACAAAACTCCTTTATCATGACTTCAACAATGCAAATCACGTGGTTTATGGGCCGTTTGCCGTGAAAAGCTTTTTCAGGCGTAAACACCAAAGTACGTTCTTGGAAATTAAAAAAAAAAAAAAAAGATTAACGAATAAACAAAGAGAATAGATATATCTTATTAGACGTTTCATTGTAAAGTATCGCTGAGTACTTTTACGAGTTTTGCGGTATTTTTACGAACCGGTGGGCGAGTCAAAATACAAATAACGACTGAAAGTGCATTACTTTAATTTTGCCAAGAAGGATACTACAACCTTTCGCCGTTGTGAATAGAAAAAATAGACAAACCTTTACTTTATAAGGCAGTATTTATAAGCACCATCCATATTTTGATGTAAATGGTTTAAGTCAGTTTCTGAAAAGGAGAGACACAAGGTTATCAGTGACATTCATTCATATGTGCGTATCCTAGTCCATCTTCAAGCTACACATTGCCAGAAATTTGGGACAATATGGCGGAGGCGGTTCTCGTGACTAGCGATTACATCGTCAGAAATCGAGGAATTTTGCTCCCGCATTCATTGGTCAGCGGATTGGAGTCGGATGAAAACAAAGATAGTGGTTAAGACAAATTCCATATTAAATATTGAGCGATTTAAGTTCTGTGGACCCTCTTTATGGAGAAAAAAGCAAAAAAAAAATAGCTTTGAAAATATCTCTTAGTATTTTTAAGGCAGAGCGAGTTATAGCAATTTGCTGTCTGATGTAATGCTAGGGACAAACTGTACAAAGCTTCAATGTCCATTCAAACTGGCTTTATTTGTAATCGTCTTCGGATGTCAGACATTTTGAAAATTGTAGCTTAAACCACTTGCATTAAATATTGGGAAGATCTAGGCAAATCTTACTTGAAAAGTGCTTTTTCTCCCGGTTGAAAACACAGTTACTTACTATGCAGATCTCTTTGATCTGCTTCCTAATTTTCGCGCGAGAAAATAAATTTGTTCAAGGCTCTACTTTAGTATGAGAGGGTCTGGATTGAGTTTATTTCCCGTCAAACATTGCTGAATAAGAAAAACAAATACGGCGACAGTTTGAAGGTTTCGCAGAGGGTTTTTCTTTTAACGCTTTCCCCTCTGGTGCGTTCTCAAGGATGGTCTCAGATCACAGACTCCACAGAGCAAAAATAGAAATTTTCAAGCCCTTTTGGAAGTATCTTATTGTCAAGAAATGTTTCTTTTTATTGACGATTTGCTTAGGTCGAACTTCTCTTTATTTAATGCGAGTCGGAGCTAGTTGACTTCTTGGAGGGTTGCTCCTCAAATCGACGATCCTTTGCCACTGATTACGTTATATTTGAAACAGACTAGAGGAAATGACTAGCCTCGAATATCGAACATTACTGACATTGCTGGAAGTAAGTAGACAAACAGCTTTTGAATTATTTTTATGCTAGAAGTACAGCTTAATCTCTACTGAACTTGTTTCAAGTCGGAGCTAGGGAATACTCTGACTCGCATTTGTTGTATTCTGGATTTTTGTGGAAATCCCATACATTTCCTTACACGATTTCGCCGACATTAACTCCTCAAGACGCACGCGCGTCCGGCATTTTGACCCAAATCTCTGGCAATGAAATACAGGAAAAGTTCCGACCTGTAATTCGATGATAAAATAGGAAACGTTAATATAATAAGTTACATCTTAACTCCTTACTTGTGAGTACTGTTTAACCGTGTGTCTCGAAGGGGAACAGTGAAGTATCAATGCGAGTGAAAACACCAACGTGTCAAACAAGAAATGGTTACTTACATAGCGAAGCGAAGGCAGAGCCTTTCTCGTTCAGCGAGGTCGTTCAGCGATATTCCGGCGACAACTACAGGCTCGGTTCAGGGGGACGATCAGAGACTGGAGCCATTCCTGTATTTCACCGCTGACAGGAACGGCTCCGACTCATGCGTTTATTAATTTTTTTCCTTTCTTTTTTCTTTTTTTTTCCTTCTGGCTAAATTATTTACAAACTGAGATAAAAATGAAAGTGATTTTTATCAGGTTCTTATTAAGTTGAACATTACAATTCTTGTAAATGAAGCCTCCTTAAATTGTTGCAGGGTCATGTTGTGTCTAAGTTTTAAAATACTATAGCAACTGCATGTCACGTTTCGAAATCACGCAATGTTACAAGCATGCGCAAAGTTGAACTCGTATCGGGAAAAAAACTGAGGTCACTCAACACTGAAAAAATACCCGGTAAGGTTCTAAATGTGACATGCAGTTGCTGCAAAAGAGTATACACTTATTGACTGAGTGGGAGGGCCGGACAGTAAAATACCAACCGAGCGCAGGGAGGTCCTTGCGTCACGGTTGAGTACCAAAACTTTTCCAGTACGGCCCGACCTTACTGAGGAGGACATGGGGGTTTAGGGTATTGCGGTATTGGGCTTTTTTTCATGCGGTATTTCGGTAAATTAAATTTTAACGCGCAGTATTGCGGTATCGTCTAGCCTTGCGGTATGCGATATTTCATGACGGTATTCGGTTAAATATGATTGTTTACGGTATTGCAGTAGAATTTTTTGCGCTTTCCTTTCGATACAATACGCAAAACAAAACACAGTAAGACATAAAGGTCAATAAAAGTTAATTTTTAGAAGTCTTTAGACATAATGGTAAATTATTACACCATTTGTGTAAAGCCGTAAAAATCTTGAACAAAAGTTCATCTTTCAAGCCGGCAGTCTAAATCCCACAGTGATCAACGAACGCTTTTCATTCCACTAATTTATTCTTAATTTTCTCGTTGCCCTGTTCCCACCAATAACGTAGCTCCATTTTCTGCCTTTAAAATTACACCCACAATTCCTCTATTCGCTCGGACGAAGGGCTAACGCTCGAAACGTCAGCTTTTGTAATCGTTACGGTGGCCAATTTACCACTTCAACTTTGTTGATTCCTCCAAAACATTTTCGTCATAGTCGTGTACACGGATCCACCATCTTAGGGTCTGCAGAACAGCCCACCTCCCCAGGGACATTGCTCTAACAACATATATCACTAAAATTAGACCTGAGTTAGAATTCGCCTCGCCTGTCTGGGAAGGGCTGCCCATCTATCTCGAAGAAGATCTACAGAGAGTGCAGAATAGATGTCTAAATGACATAGGACTCCCTAGGAATACTGTTGAGTCACTTGTAACTAGGCGTCAGAAATTGACGAGGAAAGATTTTAAACGTATCCTATAATCAAAGGGCATCCTTGTAAACGTTTTTTAGATAAGGTTGTGGATCATGGCCAAAACCTAAGATTTTGTAAGACAAACAAAGCCCACATCAGAATACCTGCATCGCGCAATATTAGGTACAAGCAATCGTTTATTCATAGAGATTCTAAACTTAGCTTAGTTTGACAAAACTCAGTTGTATATAATTTATATTTGTTGTGTTTTGAATTTTTTAAACTTGAATTTCGGAATTTTGAATATTTTTACTGTACTATTACCGTCATTATTATCGCCAAAGGTATTAAATAAAGGTATTATATATTATATATTATACATATGAAGTGTGCTGCAGCCTCGCTTGTCCTTGTCTGTGTAGAGTTTCTGTGGAAAAAAAATACAAGAACCAATTTCATTTCGGTAATTATTACAAGCATACAATTAAAATTTGTAATCTAATAAACAAATTTTCTACCCTTTGTCCCATGAACAATTACTGATGAACAACATTGTGGATCAAGTCGGGTAAAAACATTAATTTGCCAAAATTTCTGTGTGCTTGTGAATATTGGCCAAGTCTAAAAAAAGCCATATCATAAAAACCTTTAATATCAAGTGGTTGGGGTACATCCAAGGAATCTGCATTCAGGCAGGTTCCAGCGGCTTTTTCCCTTACTTCACTTTGTCTTATATGGCAAAGTGAGAATATCAGGAGCTTAAAGCTGTTTTTTTAAAGGAAAATAGCAGCCAGTTAGAACACTGTATTTAACAAATAAAAAGGACGACGAGTACAACGGGTGAACAAGTTTCTTACTTTGTTTAGCCCGTAGACGTACTGCATATCTAATCACAAAATTGTTGGATATGAATGTTGGATGTGCGCTTTTAATAACTTCGGGTTTCTTTTCTTTTCTAACAATTTGAGGTCAAGCAATGGATTAAACGATGTGCTCCGTAAAAGGAAAACGTCGTTTGCAAATAGTACTATTACTAGAATTTTTATTATCATTACTATTAGTAGTGTTATGATTATCAGTAGTAGTATTATTATTGTTATTTACTTTTATTATCCTCATCGTCATTGAATATTTAAATTTAAAAAATAATGAATCTTAACAATACACTGTAAGGGCATTATATTTTACAAGAAGAGGAGGAGGGGAAACGCGATGGAAAACCTCTGTTTCAATTAACTATCTATCATAACTATCATAATTTCAGCTAAAAGTTGCGCTTTATCTTGATTTACCGGCATAGCAACCCTCGCCAGTAAAAGCAAATAGTTTGCCAGTCACAACATGAAGACAGGTGAAACAAGTGCTTCCAAGGCGTACGTACACTTTAATGATGTTTAGAAACATTCATGGAGGTCTCTTGAATAGATTTTTATCGATCTCCTGATTCGGATTATTAGTTCAAAACAACAGAAGTTTTGTGCAATGTAAACCTTTGCATGTGACTTTTGAGTACAAAAGGAAATGTCCGACGATATTTATCAAATATCATAATCAAGGGCAAAAGGGCGAAAATAATTTCCTTCCTACGCAGTTCGAAATTTATCGTTAATAGATTCTGGCCTTTTCAAAGAGGAAAGGAATAGAAAATAAACATTACTCTACTGCGAGGATCGTGCATCATACGTATCTAATACCCCAGTTCAATAAATATGAACTTTCATATATTCATTGTATCTGATTTATCATCACGGGTTTATTACGAATCAGCTTAACGGTCTGCTCCCAGTTGTTTTGTTAGCTCAATTGGTAGAGCGCTGCACTAGTATCGCAGAGGTCAGTGGTTCGAATCCCGTACAGGCCTGATTTTTTGTCAGGTCTGATTTTCGCTATTGCATGAATAGCGCTCTCTACTGCGAGGATCGTGCATCATACGTATTACAAATATTGTAAACCTTTGAAATCTCCCTAGTGCGTTTGTTTGGGACCTTTTATTAGTCAAGCCATTCGACTAAAAGCCGAAAAATAATTCCATGTTTAAATGATAAGCCCCTGACCGTGGCTCAATCAGTAAAGCATATTTATCAATGGCCCCCTGCAATCAGTAACTATAACCATACATTGTTATATGATTTTTGTTGTTGACTAGCATACAATCTACGATTGAGGAGTTTTCTGGAAAAATGGAGTAATTATTTCGTTTCTAAATCATTATGGTTAAAAATTTATGATCTCCTGAACCTGTTTTGAAAGCTGACTCAGGCTTCCCAACGAGAGAACTTTAATGCTAACTTTGTGAAGGGATAGTTGATTTTGCTAAAAACGTTAGCGAGTATGCAAGCTCTCACTTTACTTTTTACGGTTAGGGTAAGTGGTTCTTTTTTAAATGCGTTAACTGGGGTTAATGTTCTTTCTTGTCAATGTTCTAACTGAGCAATTAAGATGTCAAGAAAGCTTCCCTTAGGTTCAAGGTTAACTACAGGAGGTGTAATTTCATGTGCAGCTTGAAGATGGACTAGGATACGCACATATGAATGACTGTCACTGACAACCTTCTGCCTCTCCTTTTCAGAAATTGGCTGTAGCGATTTTTATCAAAAAATGGATAGTGCTTATGAATACTGCCTTACAAAGTAAAGGTTTGTCTAGTTCTTTTATTCACAAAGGCAAAACGTTGTAGAGTCCTTCCTGGTAGAAGTAATGCATTTGTTAGAAGAGTCAGCTGTATTTTGATCTCGGGTTTCAGCTTGTATTATGCAATCACCTCAATGATATCCGTCCAAGATCACTGTACGACATTTATTGATATTGAGCTATAATGATGGAAAAGGAAAGGTTTACTCATCTTGAATTACCTAAAGGGGTCAATTGTCTGAAGAAATTGTTGTGATGCGTCGGTGGGCGGTATCACAAGATACTGATTTTATTTTATTGACTGGGCTGATAATGCAAATTTGACATAGTACAGATATCCTATAGCTGACGTTTCAAGCGTTAGCCATTTTTTGTTCACTCTGTCGAAGGGCTAACGCTCCTTCAGCTCTAAAAACCTTTTAATCAAGATGGCAAATTTGCATTATCAACTCAGTTGATAACTAACAAATTATCTTGTAAATCCCCTTCCGAAGCATTGCCACAATATATTTAGAAAGATAAATATAACAAATTAAAATACATACATACATAGATAGGCTAATTGTCCACTCCCCATAGGGGCCTTTCAGGGCCAATGCCGAGCAACACCCACTCATACCACCCAGGAGAGGACATGCACCACACAGTAATCTCCTAACGTCTCCTACCCTTAACCCTGCAGGAGACGGGGCCTACGGTTTATTTGTCCCTATCCGAGAAGACTAGAATATCTATCCATTTCTTGATAGAAAGGTAGCAAATTCTCCTTACTTATTTTAATACCATGAGTATTATTCTGGCAGGTCGGGGCTCGAACCCTCGACCTCCTACACAACACAATCCGGCGCTCTAACCAATTGAGTTAACCGGGAGGCGGTCAAATATAGTCACAAAACAAAGTAGACGCGAAGCAAAATAGAAGAGGAAAAGATAAGAAGGAAAATGTGAAAACGAAATAATTTTGAGCCAAAGGTGGTTACTAGAGTACAGTCATGCAATAGTGTGCGGGGCGGTTGTTGCTCATAAATTTAATCTATAACCTCGCTAACCGACGAGTTTTCTATGGCCCTCCCCCCCCCCCGAAAAAAAAAAAAAAAGAAAACGGTTAAATCAGACCACGAAACATAATTGTAAAATCTCCTTTTTCAACATTTGTTTCGCCCCAGATGCACTCTCTTCTTGCAAGCACGTTGCATACTAAAAGAAAAAAAAGCTAGAAAAATAAATCAGGTTGGACTCATTCATCGCAAACTTCTCTTTTAACAGCTGCTGGAATCCCAACAGAATGTGCATCATACAACGTACTCAATGAGTCAAGCAGATATTGGATAAATACGGGAGGTAGTGAAGGTGATAGCAGTCTCTCACATGGTTGGTATCGCTTCTCAGGCGCTGCTGGGATAATGATGGCTACCAAATGCATTCCAAAATACCGTTGCAATAGCTATAGGTCCGGTTGGATCAGTGGTGGCTCTAATCCAAGTGTAGCTTATGAAAAAGTCACGAGAACAGCATGTATGCATTATATGTCATCTTGCTGTCATGATCAGTATTCGGTTGAAATACGAAACTGTAGTGGATTCTATGTTTATAACTTATCGCCAACCAGTGCATTGTACTCCCGTTATTGCGGCGTTAATAGTAAGTGACTTTGTAACTCCTCGTTTATCTAATCTAATTTCATAGTATTATATTAACCATCCTTTATATTCTCTTTTCTGCCACGGCTTTCATAATGGCTTGCGTATGTAATTTTCTCATGCATAAGGACAGTTGCGCCGCTTTATTATTGGCACACGAACCATGCACGGAAATAGGAAAAGGACGAATTGGTTAAAATTCCTCAAGTTCATAGCAACACTGGCAATTGGTAATCAAGAAAAATGTACTCAAGGTCTCAATAAGTTGGCGTCATGAGCATCAATGTATGCTGTGACGTTCAATGTCGTAACTTCAAATGTAGCTTAAAATCGTTTCAGACGCATAGTTTTCCTTTACCAAGAATATCTTTATCGTGGACAGGTGAAAATGACGCATGTTTAGCGACACCGAGTTCATCGCAATGTTCTTGCTCGTCTGGTTATCAAGGCACTCCATGCCAAGGTGGGGATTATTAGCTGTTGTAATTAAAACTTATCTCCTGGAAGAACGATGACTTGCTTTTATAATGAGTTGATAATGCAAATTGGCCATCATAAAGAGTTTTTGAAACTGACGATTCGAGCATTAGCCCTTTATCAGAGCGAAATAGAAGGGCCAGTGCTCGAAACGTCTCTTCTTCAGGAACGACGATTTAATTACACCTCAATTTATTTAATCTCTCCACAATCAAACAACTCCTCCCAGAGGGGGGCTTTTTTGACCTATTACTAGCCTTTAATTTAAAATTGGTCTTTGTCAGCTCTAATGCTTTTCTTCGCGTAGAGAACAGAGATCTAAAAAGAGATACGTTCTTCTTTTTCGTTGTCATCAGACATTGATGAATGCGGGCAAGGTACCCATAACTGTCACCCACAATCCATATGTACCAATACTCCTGGAACCTTTACCTGTGCTTGCAAAGACGGTTTTACTGGTGATGGTGTGTCTTGTAGCGGTAAGAATCTTCCCACTTATCTTTGCTTAAGGTTCATATGATCATGAATATAAATAATAATAAAGAAAAGACTAGAGGAATAAAGAAAGCTTAACCAGAAACTTCATGAAGATCCTGGTAGTGTATAGTACATATTTTGAAAAATGATCGAAAGTCAAGCGGATACTGAAGACCAAAATATGACAACAAAGTTACGCTTGGTTCACAAGACACGGCCAATATATTTACCAACATTGGTTAGGCGGGTAGTTTTGAAAAAGTTTATGGGTAAATAATGTTGAAATAATGTTTCAACGTAAATAATGTTGAAAGCTGTTGAAAGCGTCTTGAATCAAGTTCAAATCGGTTTAAACTTTCATTCAACATTGATTCAACTTTTCCTTTGTAAGGCCTCTTTAAGGCCTTTGTAAGACCTTTGTAAGGCCTCTAAAAAGGCCGCCGCACAGTTTTATTTTTGCGTTCAACATTTGCGGCAACATCCGTTAAACTTTTGTGGAACGAATGCTGGTCAAATGTTGATACCTTTTAAACGGGCCTTTAATTAAGGACCTTTATCACTCGGAAAAGCGGTAGAAGATGTCGATTGGAAATGGGTTTATTTATTTAGTTAGAATTTCGCGAATGGCCGGATGTGTTTACGGTTTCTTTCGACGCTTCTCTCATTTTTGCGTTCAACATTTTCCCAACATCCATTCAACTCTTGTGGAGTAAATGCTAGTCAAATGTTAAAACCGTTTAAATGGACCTTTAATCAAGGACCTTTAGCAGTCAGCAACGCGGCGGAGGACGTCGATTGAAAATGAACTTATTTATTTAGATCGAATTTCGTGAATGACCGGATGTGTTTACGGCTTCTTCCTACGCTTCACTTCAACTTCAGCACAATGTGTGTGAGCCGCCTTATATTCCATATGGAAACTTAGATAAATGGTCGTTGGGCTTTTTGTCCACAGACCGCGCAAATCCAAAGTTGTTTGTTTAGCAGAACACGGCTGAGAAATGTACAAAGTTTCCAAAGGCACTCGCTGAGCTATTTTCTGCTCATTAAGTCTTTTGTTTTGCCACGTCCTGGTCACCGTTTTTGCTAAGGTACTTAGTTCTTACACTGTCAAACATAATTTCTCTTTCTTGAGCGTAACTGCTTTGTTATCAAAACAAACAAAAAAGCACTTGTGTTGTACAAGTATTAGCATTTTGGCGCAATAGTTCCTTTGTGGCGCGAAATTGGAGACGGTCACATTGACAAAAGCAATGTATCTATATGGACGCTCAAAAGTTTATAATTTCTAAATAATTACTTGTAGCATATACAATCCCTCAGGCAAAACTTCAGAGCAATGAAATGGATTCATAAAACAAATTTAGAAGACAACGCATATATTTCTTTTTTTAATAAGTTATCGCAGATCGACAGACTGAGGCACGAAAAATAGAACAATTCAATTTTCGTTTGAGGCCGCTCAACAGTTAGTCTTTTACTCAAGAAACAAAGGCTACAATTAATTATCAACACGTACCGCTCCGTTGATAGTGCGCCGTGAGATCGAAATTAAGCCGACTTTCATAAACGACAACCGTGAGAACGCCCTTAGTTTATAATCCTGGTACCGAGACGACCTTCGCAAACGGTAAGTATCAATTTCCAGCTGTATGAGGGATAGGGAGATGTTTACAGATGACACTTCGCCGATAGAGATCAAGATCCCCGAGAAAATATACGAAACTTCTACGAACGCATCGGGCGAACACGTAAGGTAAACTTTCATATCTTTCCACCGTAAAACTCTCGCCAGAAAGAAAATTAGTGAGTTTTGTCAAAGCAAAAACTATTATGTTAGGATATAAATTGCGAACGGAAATTTTTAATGCTCATGTAGTCACGCTTCTAATACCAATCAGTTGCGAAATGTCAACGCGACTGCCTGAAATAACAGGAATGAAACTCGGAGTCGAAAGTCAGGCTTTCGACTCCGAGTTCCATTCCTGTGTGATTACACTACAACAAACAAGTGACATGTTTGAAAGATGACCTTTCACAGATCACGATCATTTTCAATTTTATCACTATAAATTTGTGAGCCAATGAAAACCGAGGTATCCATGTTTTTTTCAATTTAACACTGAGTTTTATTCCGCTGTAAAACTCACCCACCGAGACTTTTCCTTCTTGCAAAATCGAACAGTCCAAGTATTGAAGAAGGCACTGATTATAATCACAAAACAAACATCTCAAAGTGGGAGCGTGACTACACGTTAAATTATTGAACGCATCGGATGAACACGTCAGTTAGTTGGCTGATTGGTGGGTACTCAAAAAAGTGGACAGAATGGATGAGAGAAGGAAAACTGCAGACTCAAGAGATACCGTTGGAGGACATTATAATGAAAGTGGAATTGGAAACCAAAACCAAGGAAATGAAAAAGGAAACCATAAAAAAAGCTCAAAGAGATTTACGGCAAAAAAGATAAAACAACATGAGTAAATTGCCATAGAAAATAGTACTTTCCCTTATCTCTCGTCTTTACAGCAAAGAAATAATTTGGATATATCAACAAAGTTGAAATGGTAAATTGGCCCCCGTAATGATTACAAAAGCTGTCGTTTCGAGCGTTAGCCCTTCGCCGAAGCGAATAGAGGAATTGTGGGTTGTGTGTGCTTTTAAAGGCAGAAAATGGAGCTGCGTTATTGGTGGGAGCATGGCAACGAGAAAAACATGAATAAATTAGTGGAATGAAAAGCGTTCGTTGATCCCTGTGGGATTTAGACTGCCGGTTTGAAAGATGAGCTTTTGTTCCAGATTTTTACGGCTTTCCGTGTCACCTAAGTGCAAGGAAAGACCGCAGATTGCCATATGTTGCTTAAAATGATTAGGTAAATTAAAATGTCTAGCGAATGGCTTCGATGTGTCCCTGTCATTCCTTTCCACGTCTCGAAGGTGTTCTCGGAATCGGTCACCTAGTCTTCTGCCTGTTTCGCCGATGTATATCTTTTTGCAATAAGTGCAAGTTATGCAATAGATTACATTGGCGGAGGTGCACGTGAAGTGATCGGTGATCTTAATGCATCGTTTAGGTCCCGATATTTTATCAGTGTTGTGAATGAAAGGACACGTCTTGCATCGTGCACGAGCGCATTTAAAAGTGCCTGGTTGGTCATTAGTCTGAAAAGAACTTCTGACCAAAAAATTGCCTATGTTTTTTGTAGCGTTTGTCCTTTTTCTCAGTTTCTAAGACTTCGTCGTTTGTGTAGTGATGACTCTGATTTCCACCACAAATCAGAGTCAATGTGCCAGTTCTTCGATAAACGTGGTTACCCTGTTTCCGTCGTTCAAGCGGGTTACCACCGCGCTCAACTTATTGATCGACATTCAGCACTACAAACGTCGCATAAGGAAGATTCCGACGGCATTCCATTCATTCTCACGTTTCACCCTCACAACCACTCAGTTAAATCCATCATTCTTAAAACCTTTAAATTACTTCAAAACGACCCAGAGACAAGCACTATCTTTTCACAGCCTCCGCTCATTTCATTTTAAACGCGACAAAAACATAGGCAATTTTTTGGTGAGAAGTTCTTTTCAGACTAATGACCAACCAGGCACTTTTAAATGCGCTCGTGCACGATGCAAGACGTGTCCTTTCATTCACAACACTGATAAAATATCGGGACCTAAACGATGCATTAAGATCACCGATCACTTCACGTGCACCTCCGCCAATGTAATCTATTGCATAACTTGCACTTATTGCAAAAAGATATACATCGGCGATACAGGCAGAAGACTAGGTGACCGATTCCGAGAACACCTTCGAGACGTGGAAAGGAATGACAAGGACACATTGAAACCAGTCGCTAGACATTTTAATTCACCTAATCATTCTAAACAACATATGGCAATCTGCGGTCTTTCCTTGCACTTAGGTGCCACGGAAAGCCGTAAAAATCTGGAACAAAAGCTCATCTTTCAAACCGGCAGTCTAAATCCCACAGGGATCAACGAACGCTTTTCATTCCACTAATTTATTCATGTTTTTCTCGTTGCCATACTCCCACCAATAACGCAGCTCCATTTTCTGCCTTTAAAAGCACACACAACCCACAATTCCTCTATTCGCTCCGACGAAGGGCTAACGCTCGAAACGTCAGCTTTTGTAATCATTACGGTGGCCAATTTACCATTTCAACTTTGTTGATATATCCAAATTATTTCGTTAATCCCACCGACGCAGCCCCAAACAGTTTCTTTCGAAACTATCAGCCTTTTTACAGCAAAGAAATTTGTTGCCTCCGGGTTGACGAGTATGACGTGCATGAACTTAACATCAAAGCTGAGCTTGTTGACAAAGGCTTGGAAATAGGCAGGTCAAAGGCATATAGCTTACAAGAAGTATAGTTTGCTTACTGAGAACGAGAGAGCTTTAGATTTGATTATAATACAAAAGTCGATGACCAAATAAGCGTTTGCTATGGCTTGCGAAGGATATCGTCCATCAAAGCAGAAAGGTAATAAAACAATAGAAGCATTATACCTTAGAACAATCAACAATTTATTTACTTCACTCACAAAAAATCTTCTTTTACATCGATCAGTTTAACTATTTTAGTTAATGATCATCATCACACCCTGCATATGAGAACCTGAAAGTTAACATAAGGTTGATAGATTAAGAAAATGTCATCTACAGTAATCCAATTTCAATTACCTCGGTGTTGCCCAGCTGAAATTTTACAACAGAACTTTAACTTTGGTTGCAAAATATCAGAAATTATAACGCACTCTCTTAATTTCCTTCTGCAGCCGTAAATTAGAAGAAAACTCCACAAGTGCGTTCATAGATCTCCTGGTAAAATAATTTTGAAAGTGATAAATATGATAATACCTATTTTTCACTGGTGACCTTCTCTAAGTTTTCTAAATAGGGCCTGTTCGTTAACGAATTTAACTGCCGAAGCCACCATAGTCCCCGGAAAGATGTACTTGAAAAGTAACTTGAGCTTCAAGCTCTCTTTACAAAAAAGAAACTTCAGCAATTAATCTATTGAGGAAGATTAACTCTTACCATCTCATTAGGTAGTGGCTATTTAGTCTTTCTTCTAAGAAAAGAAACAATAAGAGGGAATCTGCCGGCTTAACCTTCCAAATTATATGGAGGACCCGGCTGAAAACTCAGCCAATGGTGTCTTGCGAAACATTTCAGTGTGAAACTAACTTAAGCGTCAAACAGAGAGCTTGCCCTCCAGGTAGCTAGCCAGCTCCTCCAAGAAATTAGGTACCTGACTGTCCCTGATTGAAATCTGCTAAGTGATCAAAGAAAATGTTTAAGCTTTTGGACGGTCTAACTTTAAAATACGTAGATTACAGACTGGAAAAAACAACATTTGTAAAATGTGCTTTTATCTTACCTCATCAAAGGAAATGTTTAACCTTTTGGACGGTACAACTTTAAAATACTTCGATTACAGACTGGAAAAAACAAAATTTATAAAATATGCTTTTATCTTACCGAACGATTTTCTTCAAGAAAATTTTTCAATTCCTGTCTCGCGGCCATCTCGTCCCCATTTGCTCAGTTGCAAATTGGAAGAAGTGGAGACAGAAATGCAGGAGGGTCTTGTTTCTTGAGATAGTGGACTGTTTGACTTTGCAAGAAGAATTTATTTCGTTCGGTGAGTTTTACAGTTGAACAGATGGCAGTGTTATAATGCAAACAACATGAATATCTGCGTTTTCGTTCGTTCACAAATTTATACAAATATAAGTGCAGTATTCCATTTGAAAATCATCTTGATCTGTGAAAGGTCACCTGCCGGAGCCGTAATCTCATGGGAATTAAGCACTGAGGTTTAATATTCACCTTTAGTTATCAAGTATCATTATTCATGATACTCGGTACAGTATCATTTTCAGTTGCATAAAGATTGTACTAACATTTGTTAGGTCTAAGAGATTCAACCTAATAACTAAGATGTGTATTCGTCGAGTACGAAATCAATTGCTGTCGCTTCTATATCCGTCTGAAACTGCAAATTCTGTGACATACGCTTTGAGACACGCCGAGTTCAAATCCTTAGACATTGGTTTTGAATAAACCCGGTCCTATGTATGATTTAAAAAACTGATACGTTTACTAAGCAGGGCATTAATTACAATGGGAAAGAAGGGAGTGTTCAACCGGTGCTTTCGTTTTCGGCTTACTAAAGGGTCGATCTTGCCTTCTATTCTAAGATGTTTGTCATTTGATTACATCTATAATCAATGCTTTCTTGTATTTAATGAACTGTTTAACTTGGCCTGAAAGATAGTCACATTTGCTAAGTTTCACATAATAAAAGCAAACTTTCTAGTGCAAACGACATGGATATCGGCGTTTTTCTTCCTTCACTTTTTACAAGGATAAATGTAAGGTATCTTAGTCTGTGAAGAGGGGTTGTCGCGTGACTATTTCAGCTTGATAAGGATCGGTGTTTTGAATTTAATTAAATAAGAAAAAGATAGCTGACCACATTTAACGTTAGTAATGCCTGTTTGCTTGCGGATGTCTGTCTTGGCTTAGCTGATTGTTCAGTTGAGTTAACATGAAATATAAAGCTCGTGTGGTGAGTTTTTCGGCTGAATTTAAATAATTTTTAAAAGCAATCTACATGGATTCCGGCGTTTTCGTTCCTTCATGAATTGAGACCGGTAAACTGGTGCAGGTGTATTCAATTCAATTCAAAATTGATCTCTATCGGTGAAACGTCATCTGTAAAAATTCTGTTTTAGCTCGTGCAGCTGGAAATTGATATTCGCCGCTTGTGTCGTTTATGTTGCTTTGCGATGACTATGGGCCGAGTTTGACTAATGGTCGTGGGTCGTGGGTGGTGGGTACAAGTCATGGGTCGTGGGTGTGGGTGTGGGTGTGGGTGTGGGTAAGAGTCGTGGGTGTGGTTAATACTTAATAATAAAAATAACCATTTAAAATATTAAATATAGTAATACGTAAATTTTATACAACCTTGTCATTCATTAATTTAACTGTTCTTTCTTATTTTGTTTTGTTTATTCAATTTACCCTACTTTACGTCTATTTTTATCTGTTATCTCACTGTCAATGAAATTAGTTTCAGTTTCGCGACGGGAAGAGAGATAAATCTTGTAATTACATTAAATTAGTTTCACAACACGATAATTCCGGATCTATCACCAGCGCGATCGCCGACGAGCGTCCATTGGTCGGCTACTCTGGGATTTGATTTTTCCCTTTTTCTGCTTTTTAGGGTTGTTGTCAAGGGAAATCCACAGGACATTCTTCTGTTCTCTTGCGGTTTTCAAGCCCCAGACGATAAAACTTTCCCGTGGTAATTTACTTAGGGAAAAATCGGTCACACTTGCAAATTTGAGTTTCCCTAGGACAAAACCCTGTAGTGTGACAACAGCTGATATCGCGTTTACTATCCTCCACTGTCGAGTTACCAGTCTGGCAGAGGTTATGTGTGTGCCTTTTGTCAGTCGACTTGTGCACAATAAGTTTTCCTTTGTGTTTATAGTGTGTAATTACTAGATTTATCAATCATTCTTTTGTCATTGATGTTGTCAGACGAGAACTCGGAATTTCTGTTCTTTGGCCCTGACTTTAGCCGCAAATATAGAATTCACGAGCGCTGTCGCAATTTTTACGTTATAGTACTTCTACTACATGAAAACATTTTTGGTACAATCGTACAAAGCAACTCAGGTGTCTCGTTAACACAGACCTCGAAAACGCAGAACGCAGGCCGCAGACAGCAGACCGCACAGCTCGAAAAACGTGTTTTCAGTGTGTAATTACAAGATTTATCTCTCTTCCCTTTGTTATCAAACGAGATCTCGGAATGCGTCGCGAAACTGAAACTAATTTCATTGACAGTGAGATAACAGATAAAAATAGACGTAAAGTAGGGTAAATTGAATAAACAAAATAAAATAACTAGAAGAAAGAACAGTTAAATTAATGAATGACAGGGTTGTATAAAATTTATGTATTATTATATTTAATATTTTAAATGGTTATTTTTATTATTAAGTATTAACCACACCCACGACTTTTACCCACACCCACGACCCACGACTTGTACCCACGACCCACGACCCACGACCATTAGTCAAACTCCTATGGGCCTATCCGCACTAGAGAATAAAATGTTTATTCAGACAAATTTTCTGTCATTACCGACACTTTACCAGTGCTAATGGTTGCCACGACTTGACAAATTTTGGTCGAAGCGAACAAATTTTCAAACTCACCGCCGACAAAATTTGTCTCGGGTAAAACGTTGGCAAAATCGACTAAATAAACAAAACCGTGATAAACTTGTCGGTCATGTGTCGCAAACGCTAACAGCAGCGTGGTAATTGAACTGAGTTCAGTTTACCAAACGACCACAGTGATTGTCTTTCGTTGCGAAACTCGCGGATTTTACAAATTCAGACAAATGAAGATGAGTCCTGGTAACTGGAGTTTAAATCCATACGAAAATTAAAGCCGCCACTCTTATGATTAGGTTGGGCGCTGGAATGTCCCACCTAATGACAATCAAGGGAACAATTTGCATGTAGCCGGGGCAATTTACAACGGTGGAGTGATTATTTAGTCGCAGCTTTACCAGTTCAACAATGAAGCCGTAGAGTCTGTATAAGATTCAAAAGTGCCCACTCGAGGCAAAGGGAAGGAAAAGCTTCATTGACATGTAGCATTGGATTCATTTTTGGCTGTTGACCATTTTTGGCTGTTGTATACACTTTGTCTGTTGTTTGGTTTTTGAATCCATCTCATTGCTCTGAAGTTTTCCATCAAGGGGTTGTATAAGCAACTAGTAAACATTTAGAAATTATAACTCTTGAGCTTCCATAGGACATGCGCCAAACTGATATTAACTAGTACGACACAAGTACTTTTTTGTTTGTTTTGATAACAAAGCAATTACGTACGTATGATGCACGATCCTCGCAGCAGATAGCGCTATTTATGCAATAGCGAAAATCAGACCTAAAAAAAATCAGGCCTGTACGGCCTGCTCCCATTTGGCTTGTTAGCTCAATTGATAGAGCGCTGCACTAGTATCGCAGAGGTCAGTGGTTCGAATCAGGCCTGTACGGCCTGCTCCCATTTGGCTTGTTAGCTCAATTGATAGAGCGCTGCACTAGTATCGCAGAGGTCAGTGGTTCGAATCCCGTACAGGCCTGATTTTTTTCAGGTCTGATTTTCGCTATTGCATAAATAGCGCTATCTACTGCGAGGATCGTGCATCATACGTATCTAATACCGCAGTTCAAAATATATGAACTTCATATATTCATTGCATCTAAAGCAATTACGCTTAAGAAAAAAAATTTTGGTCGACAGTGTAAAAATTAGGTAAGACCCTGTTCGCACCAAAACGAAAAATTTGGTTTGGTATTTGCGAAAAAATTAAAAATTTTGCAACAACGAATTTTCTGTTTTTGTAATTATCGTTCGCGCTTGAGACGTGCGAATTATTTGGGTAACTACAAATGTCAAGCAATCAAAAAAGATATCGAGGTTTCGTGACAGTGTGTTTATTCTTTTGAGTCGTTTCTGGTCGACGACTGATCGCAAAGCAAAATGCCCCCGCGAGATGTTTTAATCGCCTTTCTTTGTTGTTTGCTTGCCATTCAAAAACTGATTGTGTCTAGTCAAAAGTTACTTTTGGTTTTGTTGGGAAGGTTTGGGCTTCTACTAATCATGGAGACTTTAACTCAGTTGCCCAATAAACGCCGTCGCCTCCGTCGACCTGTAGAATCCTGGTTTGAAATCATAACTTCCTGAAGCAATTTTCCGCAGACAGTTTAATAATAGGTAGAGAGTCATTCGACAACTCACTAACGCGACGTTCAATTACGAGATATGATGACCAGTTGGAGGTTATCTGTCAGGGGACAATAGATTTTCTTGCCCGACAAAAAATTGTAGGCATCCAAAAGTAGTTGATGGCATCTTTGAAGTTTGGTGGCTCTTGCGAAAATTTTGGTGGGTCAAAAAAACTGTTCGCACTGAAAATGGTTTTGCGTGGACAAATTTTTTTGCAAAACAAAAATTTCGTGTAGTGCAAACAGGCCCTAATCACGACGGTAACGGTGACGAGGACGTGGCAAAACAAAAGATGTAAAGGGCAGGAAATAACTTAGCGAGTGCCTTTGAAAAACTTTGTACATTTCGCAGCTGTCCTCCCTTACAAACAACTTTTGATTTGCGTGGTCTGTGGATAAAAAGCCCAACGGAAAAATCAGCTAAGTTTTCATTGTGGCTCACATATGTTGTGTTGAAGTTGAAGTGAAGCGCAGCAAGAAACAGTAAACAAATCCAGCCATGCGCGAAATTCTAACGAAGGGCCTATCGCCCAGCGAGAAAATTGTTTATTGAAGGCCTGTTCGCAATACGTGAAATTTTGTTTTTATTGCAAGAAACATCTCAACGCGAAACCATTTTCATTTTCCCAACAAAACCAGAAGTTATTGTTGACTAGCCACAGGTTTTGCATGGCAAGAAACAGCAAAAAAGGGCGATTAAAACATTTCGCAGGGGCATTTTACTTTTAGATCAGTACGTCCTTGACCAGAAACGACATGAGAGAAAACGCACTGTCACTAAATCTCCATATCTATTTCGATTGATTGACATTTGTGGTTACACAAATAATTCGCACGTCTCAGGAACGAGAGCTATTACTAAAACAAATAATTCGCCCTTTCAAAATTTTCAATTTTTTTGCAAATACACAAGCAATTTTTTTCGGTCTAGTGCGAACAGGGTCTTACACACAGTTTCTGTTATCACCAACTCTTCACAAGCACGGATGGTTTGTCGCGACTTGACAAATTTTAGTCGAAGCGGAAAAATTTTCAAACTCACCGCCGACAAAATTTGTTCCGGGTAAAACCTCGATAAAATCGACTAAACAATCCAAACCGTTATAAACTTGTCGATCATCACCAGTGCGGTAAATGAACTGAGCTTAGTTTACCGTAAAAGATTGTAGTAATTGTCTTTCGTTGCGAAACTCGCGGATTGTGCAACTTCCGCAAATGACTCAAGATGAATCCTGTTAATTAGTGTTTGAATCCATAGGGAGATTTTGAGCTGGCTAGGCGCTGGATGCAGCTGAGGCAATATACAGCGGTGATGCAATTTTCCACTTTATCAGTCCAACAATATGGTAGTAGATGTGGCACAGGATCCAGTGCCCGCTCAAAGCAAGGGGAAAGGAAAAGCTAAATTGAATAAAATTAGAGTGAAGTATTGTATCGGTGTTAACTTTGGCTATTAACCGAATTTTAGCAGCTTCAATTTTTTTAGTGCGGGTGCAACAGAGGAGATAACAATTTGTCAAGACAAAAGTTTGACCTTTGATTTTGTCGGGACAATTCTAGGTTTGCCTGCTAGTGCGGTAGGCGCTAAATACTGAAATGAATCCATTTTTACTCGACATCTTGCGTCGCGTTGCCGACTGTTAAAAGTCCCTAAAGGCCCGTATAAATTAAACGGTTTCAACATTTGACCGATATTCGTTCGACAAAAGTTGAACGGATGTTCGGCAAATGTTGAACGAAAAAAAAAATTGTGCGGCGGTCTTTTATAAAGCCTTACACTGTATAGAGGTCCTACAGAGGCCTTACAAAGGAAACATTGAATCGATGTTGAATGAAAGTTCAAACCGATTTAAACTTGATTTAACACGCTTTCAACAGCTTCCAACATTTTTTACGTTTTCAACAACGTTGAAAAAACGAGCCGAAAATTAGGTTCAACAAATTGTTGCAATCATGCTGAAGTAAATGTTCAAATCTTTTAAACGGGCCTTAATACAGAATAGCTGTCTGCAAACTTCTTAAGTATAAATTCAAACTCATTCAGTACAATTTTTCGCAGTAAAGCACTATTTGAGCAATAGTGGAAATCAGACCTGAAAAAAAATTTCAGGCCTGTACGGGACTCGAACCACTGACCTCTGAGATACTAGTGCAGCGCTCTACCAATTGAGCTAACAAGCCAACTGGGAGCAGGCCATCAAATTAATTCGATATAAACCCGTAGATGATAAATCGAACAACAACAAACATATGAAACATATGAGTGAACTGCGGTTATGAGACGTATAGAACGATCCTTCGCAGTAAAGCACTATTTGAGCAATAGTGGAAATCAGACCTGAAAAAAATTTCAGGCCTGTACGGGACTCGAACCACTGACCACTGCGATACTAGTGCAGCGCTCTACCAATTGAGCTAACAAGCCAACTGGGAGCAGGCCATCAAATTAATTCGATATAAACCCGTAGATGATAAATCGAACAACAACAAACATATGAAACATATGAGTGAACTGCGGTTATGAGACGTATAGAACGATCCTTCGCAGTAAAGCACTATTTGAGCAATAGTGGAAATCAGACCTGAAAAAAATTTCAGGCCTGTACGGGACTCGAACCACTGACCTCTGCGATACTAGTGCAGCGCTCTACCAATTGAGCTAACAAGCCAACTGGAAGCAGGCCATCAAATTAATTCGATATAAACCCGTAGATGATAAATCGAACAACAACAAACATATGAAACATATGAGTGAACTGCGGTTATGAGACGTATAGAACGATCCTTCGCAGTAAAGCACTATTTGAGCAATAGTGGAAATCAGACCTGAAAAAAATTTCAGGCCTGTACGGGACTCGAACCACTGACCTCTGCGATACTAGTGCAGCGCTCTACCAATTGAGCTAACAAGCCAACTGGGAGCAGGCCATCAAATTAATTCGATATAAACCCGTAGATGATAAATCGAACAACAACAAACATATGAAACATATGAGTGAACTGCGGTTATGAGAGGTATAGAACGATCCTTCGCAGTAAAGCACTATTTGAGCAATAGTGGAAATCAGACCTGAAAAAAATTTCAGGCCTGTACGGGACTCGAACCACTGACCTCTGCGATACTAGTGCAGCGCTCTACCAATTGAGCTAACAAGCCAACTGGGAGCAGGCCATCAAATTAATTCGATATAAATCCGTAGATGATAAATCGAACAACAACAAACATATGAAACATATGAGTGAACTGCGGTTATGAGACGTATAGAACGATCCTTCGCAGTAAAGCACTATTTGAGCAATAGTGGAAATCAGACCTGAAAAAAATTTCAGGCCTGTACGGGACTCGAACCACTGACCTCTGCGATACTAGTGCAGCGCTCTACCAATTGAGCTAACAAGCCAACTGGGAGCAGGCCATCAAATTAATTCGATATAAACCCGTAGATGATAAATCGAACAACAACAAACATATGAAACATATGAGTGAACTGCGGTTATGAGACGTATAGAACGATCCTTCGCAGTAAAGCACTATTTGAGCAATAGTGGAAATCAGACCTGAAAGAAAAATTTCAGGCCTGTACGGGACTCGAACCACTGACGTACAGGCCTGAAATTTTTTTCAGGTCTGATTTCCACTATTGCTCAAATAGTGCCTTACTGCGAAGGATCGTTCTATACGTCTCATAACCGCAGTTCACTCATATGTTTCATATGTTTGTTGTTGTTCAGTACAATTTCTAACTCATTCAGTATATCTGTGTACTGAATAAGTTTCTTTTTGATGAGCTGTCACATTACGGATTGATGATTGGACAGTTTTTACTTTTTGAGTAGGAGAAGCATACTCAACAAGTTAAAAGTTAGCTGATTGGCTAATTTTGTACTAGTTATTTCATTCCAGATTCTTTTTTGGCATTCCAAAAAGGTTTTAGCCTGTGTTATATATGAATCCTAATCGACGCTGTGGCTAGTCACGGTTATCGCCCGGCTCCAGCTATAGTGTTCTTTGGACGTCCGGATTTATATACTGCCACACAATAATTATAACCCCACTAGAGAGAATCTGATTACTTAAAAAACTTGAGAGGAATTTTTAAAGTACATTAATCGTCAAAAAGCGTGTTTCAATTTTGACCTCGTTTAAATAACCGACCCATTTTGATCAGACAAGAAAAAAAGTGAAAGTCTTTAAAAAAGTGATGCCTATTTATTGGCTTTCTGAGGAACAGCATTATCACGTGTTCTTACTCGTGCACAGTATGATTGTATTCTCTTTATTTCTCCTCATAAAGTATTGTTAGAAACGTGTACTTTTAAAGTTATCATATATATTATTGAAATAGAAACTGCTGAAAGTGAAGCATTACAGGTATCAATTTACGAAACTCTTTTAACCATTGTCTCAGATATCGACGAATGCGATGATGATAATGAAGATAACGATGGTGGTGATGATGATGATGACGACGACGACGATGATGATGATGATGATGATGAAGATGATGATGATGAAGATGATGATGATGAAGATGATGATGATGATGATGATGCTCATGACTGTCACAAAGATGCAGACTGTGGAAACACAGCCGGTTCCTTTACTTGTAGCTGTAAACAAGGATTTGCAGGGGATGGGCGTCATTGCACTGGTAAGACATTCCTCTGGATATATTTTTGCTGCTCTTTCTTTAGTAAGAAAGAGAAAATGATAATAAATCTCAGCTATAAAAGCTCCCAAACTTTAGGGCTGTTGCCCAGAGAGCGCAAGATTACCAGTTTTTAAAGGGGTTTAACGCAGGCGTACCAGGCTCACATCACTTAGAAAGCGAAATATTATTTCATGAAAGTGTCACGCGTAGTGTGACGCGATGTTGAGTTACGCCAGGAACCGTTGAAAATTTGAATGCGTTAAAAAGGAATATAATGGGAAACGAGATATAGTCAATTTACATTACTAATTATTCCGAAATATTAACATTTTACTAGTAAGATTGAAAAACCTTATTCACTCCTTACGTGTCCGTTGTGAGTTTTGGCGATTTCTGCCGTTCTGGGCTTGTTTTGCCATCAATTTTATTCCTATTATGACTTCGCTTATGAGGAGTCTTATAAATGTTATGTCATGTATGCATGAGCTAATCAGGTCTCTCTGTTTGCAGATGTTAATGAATGCACAGATGCCTCACACAACTGCCACGCCAAAGCAAATTGCTCCAACAATCGAGGCTCTTTTGGCTGTGCTTGCATTTCAGGATATTCTGGGAATGGTGTTACATGTACCGGTATAATAGCTTTAATATGTAAATTGCTCTTTCTTTTCAATACTGTGTTTATTTATGAGATAATATAATGACGTGGTTTTGCCTGAAAAGCAGCGTATTGACAACTTCACAAATCATTTTGTGTTGTTTTCCCAGGGAAGGGGGTGGTGGGGGAACTCTCCCTTTTAAATTGATAGAGATGCACAAGTTGGCTACACATCTCATGTTGCTGGTTGTCTTTTGGTTGTTGACGGCTTTCGTACGTATTCAAGGGAATACTGGATATAGCACTCTGCCAGTAACAGCTCAATTGTTGTACTTATAGTGGTATTGGATACATTATTGTGTTTAATCAATCGTGGCTTACATTACAGAAATAAGATTATTGTCCCATGTATAGATATATATCTGAAAAGTGATACTTCACGGAGGGCAGTAACCTGCAAAAAATAATCAAATATGGCCAATTGATTCTGAAAATGAAAGTTCGATCGTTTCATGGACCTAAACATGAATTATAAATTCATTTGGCAAATGATTTTAGTTCCGTTAAATTTGTTACCGAGAGAATAACCCACTTCGATAGAAATATTGTCCAAACGCTATCCTTGACTTTTGAAAACCATGCACCAACATCATTTTTTTTTTATTTTTTATGAAAATCTTGGAAACATCATCATCATTGGAGTATTTCTGATTATTAATTCAGATATCGATGAGTGCAGCAGCAGTATTGATGACTGCCACAAAGATGCAGAATGTTCCAACACCGATGGCGCTTTTACTTGTAGCTGCAATGCAGGATTCACAGGGGACGGTCGACATTGCACAGGTGTGATATCCTCGGATTTTATTGTCTTTTCTTGCCTTCTCCTCTTGTTTCTTCTTATTATCATTATTATCATTACTTTAATAATTATTACTATTGTTATTGTTATTTATATCAATATCATGACTACTGGAACCATTTTGATGATGAGGATGATGACTATTGTTATTGTTTTTACTACCATCATTATTATTATTGTAATCATTATTATTTCTTTATCAACACAATGGAATACAACATTATCGTTGTTGAAGTCTGGCCAAGCGCCTAGCGTCCTAAACTGCGGTGTTCATTGCAGTTAGCAAATACAAGTTTAGTTGTTTCCCGAGATAATATAATTCTAACTACAAGACACCGAACGGAAAGCAAAGAACCAAACGAATAGACAAACAAACACACTTTCTTTTATCAATCTTCGCTATAAATTCTAGACTAGGTTTCAACAATTCATGCTTAATTAAAAAAATGTCAAAGCGATAAGCTTTGTGTTCGTTTTTAGAATGCTTTATTACGTGCCATATGATAACGCAATGTTTACTTGCTACAGACATGGATGAATGTACAATCGGAACTCATAACTGTCATTCGAAAGCGGATTGTTCCAACACCTACGGCTCTTTCAACTGTACCTGCCTTCGAGGATATTCAGGGGATGGTGTTACATGTACTGGTATGAAAAAAATTATTTTCATTTCAAGCCCTCTATGCATTTATCAAACCTGTTCGATCAAGACGACTGGATATCAAAAAGTTCTGTTTTTGCAGCTTTCCAGTCGGCAGTGATCCTCATGAATGGTATATTATAACCGAAACGATGATTAGGTTAGCCAACCGAATCAAAGGAAGCAAAATAGATAAATAAATGAATAAAAACGAATTAAAAAACGAACGAAACAAAACTGAACATAATTTACTTCTAACGCATGTTGTCCTGCATATAAGGTAACAAAGAATACCTATAGATTATCCTCTTCTAATATTGGCTATAGCTGAAAAAAATGCATTCCCACAGATATTGATGAATGTGCCACAGCAACTCATAACTGTCATGGTGTAGCTCACTGTTACAATAATGAGGGGTCTTTCAACTGCGAGTGTAGGACTGATTACCACGGAGACGGGATATTATGTGAGCCCATAGGTAAGTGGGGCATTCTTTTAGTTGACCATTACAAGTTTCAATCGTGCGTAACTTTCTGGAAGTGCCTCTCAAATTATTAGGCATAAGTTCATGCAATATCTTTGATCTCGTGTTTTACGTGAATGATTTATAAGAACGCGTTTAACCCTACCATTAAATCTTGTTTTTACAGGAGATTTCTCAATCACGATTAGAAACATATCCAAGGACAAATATTTGCCAACTAGTGTTAAACGGTCCGAAAAAAGTATCCAGCTGGCAATCATCGAAGATCTTCCTGACAAACCTGTATTGGAAAGTGTCATGGAATGGCGTTTAATTAGTGAACAGGAGCTAGCAGCATCTGAGTCACCAGTGGGAACATTAGTCAGTCAAGGAACTACACAGTGGTCAATAAATAGGAGATCTGTGCCTGCTGGAATCTATCAAGTCAAATTCACTGCGTCTATTAAAGTCGGTGCCTCAGCATCCTCAGAAACTCTCCATGCTTTTGACTACGGCTTTATCAAAGTTATTGCGGCTCCTGTACGAGCCATTATCGATGGAGGAAGCGGTGTCCTTTGGGGTTCTGTAGACATTGTCACGGTGGACGGTTCCCTTAGCTATGATGGAGACACTGGTCCTGGAAACCACAGTGGGCTTAAATTTACCTGGTCCTGTTATCCTCTTTCAGATAATACTTCCCTCGATAAAAATTGTTTTGGCGCTTTTGAGGGAGACGTTACTCTAGCTTCGATAAGCATTAATACTCGTGAACTTCTAAAATGGAGCCCTTTCGTTCTAAGGCTAACTGTGTCTAAGGATGATAGAAGTCATTTTGCCGAAATAAACGTTCAGATAGCAAATGGTGAAATACCTCAAGTTAGCTTAAGGTACTTTCAAACAATCATTTCTTCTCTATTTCTACTCTTGCAGTCGTTATTTAGACACAATATTTTCCTTTTTAGTTCAAGCGTATATGATCGATTTTGGCCTAACTATGTATTTTGAGTGTATTCAATGTATTTAATCCCCTTCTTTTTCTGCAGGTGTTTCGTAGATTGTGGTAAAATAGTGTCTGCTTCGAATAAGTTCCGAGTGACATCACAGTGTCTCAATTCCCTTTGTATTGGTTCAGAGTACATATGGCAATTAATGAAGGTGGATGCTGATTCAAAACAACTGGAGCTCATACCTATTCTACCCAATATGATATCGACTGCAATAAATGCAACCAACATGATTATCAAAAAGAATTCTTTGCAACCAAGCTCAAAATACGCTCTGAAGCTAACTGTAATACCCTCCTTGGGAATGGTAGGATTTGCGGTGCTCGAATTTGAGACAGCTGGACAGCCCCACGGTGGCTACTGCAAACCATCAGTCACTATAGGTTTCTCTTTGGAAACAACATTTTCATTTGAATGCTTTGAATGGAAAGATAAAAGTACACCATTAACCTACGAATTTCGCCTTGGAGACGAGCCAATATCCTATGGCACTTCTTCCAGATCTGTATCGACAGTCTTGTATTCTGGATTACCGGAAAACAACTACCTTTTGTCCATCAAGGTCATTATAAAGAATTCTGTTGGTGTGGCTGTTTGGGAAAAGCTTTCTGTGAAGGTAAGACTGCAATTTCGTCGACCCTCGAAGGAAGGTGCTCTGTCTAGTTAGGTTATTCATTATTTGAGACACAAGTTCACAATTGGAAAGAGCCAGCCTTGACAAGCGCAAAAGGCCAAAAATTCTTAGAGGAACGATGTCCTTCTATAAACTGGTAATGATCAGAGAGGTGTAATGGCCTCGAACTATTAGTACCGTTTAGCAAGGAAAGAGGGATAATGGTAGTCGATGTAAATTGAGTCACAAATTGATATTTCACCGACTTTTCGTCAAGATCATGATGTTTTAAGAACAGGTGAAGGTGAGCAAGAACAGATCTCCGAAGAAGTCTAGAAGCGCAATATACCTAAATAAAAGAAAAAGGTTTTTTCGCCACACAAGCCTACGTTATAAGCTGTTAATACTTGTCCTGATTTCCATAAGGTGATGCCATCGTATCAACTCGATCCTTGCCGCTCGCCGGTTGAAGAAGTTGCCAAAACGTTGAAAAGTTTTGTCATTGGGCATGACAGCGAATTGGATACATACCTGAAGAAGGGTGAAATCAGTCAGGCCTCCCAACTTGCTTTAACTGTCCTAAAATCAGCAATTGAAGAAACAGAATGTGGGCAAACGCTGAGCGAGGATACCAGAACAGAAGTAAGCGTACATGATACAGATGAAACTCTTCTTATTCGTTTCTCTATTTGTCTGCTTCATGGTTAGCTCTTATTTACTATTATACACATGATATCATCCCAAACTTCAGATTTCGAGTACGTTAGTGGAAAAGTTCACTTCCATAAAGCCAGAGGATCTTCAGATGTCTCGAACTGTTATGAACGTAGTAAAACTGGCAGGTGGTAGCCAAGACGCCCAATCTTGTGATGAATGCGAAAATTCTGCGGTAAGAAGTAGAAAGACCTCTTCCCTTTCCGTGTCTTCTCAGAATTATTAAAACTTTTTTCTTCTTCTCTTCAATAGTAAATAATTGTGTATTTTTCTCTTTATCAAATAATTCTACCTAGAATGACATCATGAGACTAACCGATACTACGACAGAATTACTCAAATCTGCTCTTGGTGACATAGAGGAGCCATTTTCTGATGAACTTGAAGAATCGGCCGCAAGCATTACTGCATGTCTCAAGAATGTTCTTCAGTCCGCTTCAGGATCGAGTAAAGAAGATGGAGATCCAAGGAAGAACACTGAATCCAAGAAGGTATGACTAAATTTGATTACCCAAATGAAGTATATATGAGCTACTAATACTCGTCCAAAAAAACAAGTCCACCTCTTGTGTTCTTGCATGATTTAATTATCTGGAACGATCTAGAAGGATGGATGGATGGATGGGTGGGTTAGATGAGCACTCCCCATGGGGCTTTTCAGGGCCATTCTTACAACACTGTGCGGCGGACTTTACCAGACTGCTTCTAGCAGCCAGATTGGTGTTTTTGAGGAGATGACCTTGTCTATTCAAGTTATCGCTGTTGGAGCAGCCGTTGCTAGGAAAAAAATATTTGGTAGACAATTTTATTAGAAATATTTTTGTTTGTTTGTTTGTTTGTTTTTTATTATAGGAGAATGTGAAGCAAGCTGCTCAAAAACTGGACGCTGTGAACGACGCGTTTTTCGCTCGCCTAGTTCCCTCCGAAAATCTTGTCCTTAAAACACTTGGTTTGACGTCGTCCCTTAAGAAGGTATCTGCCGATGACGTAAAGGGTCTTAGTATGGAATATGGGCCAACAAAGTTTAAGCTTCCCGAAAACTTAGGAAAGATGGCTGATGGAAACATCAATGCAAAGGTAAGGAGTTTACCAGACAGGATAATGTACATGTCAAAAGCATTTCCAAGAAGAGATTTAAATGACAATTACTCGGCAAACAATAAGGGTGTTTATCATTTCGCTGAGTGGAAGGTGAAAAACTTTCTTTAATTTATTTGTCTTCTAAAAGTGTCTTATTTCAGGTAATTTCCATTCGAATACTTGTTCTTCCATGCAGAAATCCATTATAATTGAATCTCTATTCATTTGGAACTTCTTTGCAATACAGAATGTGAAAAAGTCTTGTTCTCGAGCTACCACAAAAAGTCTCCAAACATATAAAAAATTTTCATGCGCCTATGATGGTATTAAAAATATTTTGTATCAGTTTTTCGTGGCATTTTTGATTTCCTACTAATTTAAACCTTAGTCTTCACATGTGTTATCCAAATGTTGAAACTCTAATCTCCGTCTTTCATTTTACAGATGAAAGCTGCTGACTTTAACCCATTTACCTGGGACAATAGCAGCAAGAAAGTTCAATCCAGTGTCATAAGCCTCGAGCTTCAAACGGAAAATACAACAAAACTGAATGTTTCAAACCTCGACAAGGACATTGAAATAGTTATACCTATCTCCACCCCACCCTCAAATAACAGCAACAGTACAGAACATTATTTTCTAAAGCCAAACAAATTGACTATTAGGAGCTATTATGCAGAGCTAGCAGATGTACCCGTTTCCATCAGACTGAGTGTCACAGAAAAGAAAACAGAAGTTAAGATGTTTGTGAGGTTCGGATTAAGACCTACCGTAGAGGACTCCGACCTCAATTTTACGGTAAAGTTCACATCAACCTGTAATAACGCAACGAATGGCGAGGCCGACGAAACATCATGCAATTTAGAAGAGAAAAGCATCACAGTACTTCCTGCTGAACCAGGTCATATTTATTTCGGTTTATTGATAAAAGAAAAGAAAAATTCCAGCAAGCATTCCCGAGAGAGACGGTCGTGTTTTGGTAACGGTCGCCAGAGACGATCGTGCGTTGGCGTCAAAGATCCGCCTCCAAAAGGGGTCTCTCAGACGATTGTACCTCAATATAACCCGGATGCTGATGTCAACTACACGTTAGGTATAACTCAGTCAAGTTGTCTATATTGGTCGGAAGACGAGGAAAAGTGGACATCTCATGGTTGTAAGGTAAATTCGACCAGACCAGACTGGACTGTATACATTGCATGGCACATTATCTATAGCTCTGCAAAATTTGAATATTTACGATTGGAAAATATTGAACAACTCATAACAATACCTTGTAAATACTAAAGTAACTTAAATACTAGTACGAAAGTTGTGTTAATAATCTGATGACAGGTATTTCTATGGCAGGTGGACCTGGGATCTAACTCCACACACCTCAAATGCCTCTGCAACCATTTGACGTCTTTCGGTGGAAACTTCATTCAAGCGCCCAATCCCATTGACTTCGACAAAGTTTTCACAGAATTTGCCCGACTGAGTGAGTCGGGCAACATCTCAGTGCTAGTGACAATTGCATGTGCTTTCCTCATTTATTTTGTAGCAGTGATACTTGCATGGAGAGCAGACAGAAGAGATGAAAGCAAGGTTAGTATTTAAACATGGCACGAGCTATTAACTGACACATACCACAATTTTGCTCAAATGATCACAAAATGTGAACACAGCCTTAAGTACCCGTCGACCAAAGGCAAAATGATTTTCAATGTCCGCCTTCTTATGGATTTCCCTCCATCCGTCCTTTTATTAAAATAACGGGCTGTGTTTGTGTTTCTTTAAAGCATTAGTCCATCTGAGCCAAGAGATTGTATAATCTCTCGATTTGAACTCATATAAAGGCTGATTTACAAGCTACTTGTTCAAATAAAGTATACAATTTCACAGTTTATGATAATATACCACCGGATTAAGAAGTCTAATTCTGTTATGATCAATTACGTATGCTTGCAGATTTGCCCACCACCGCTGATAAAACTTGTTGAAGAAGGAACTTACTACTACGACATGGTTATCAGTACTGGGGTTTGGAAAGATTCAGCAACAACGGCAAACGTAACGATGAGCATAAGGGGAGAAAACGACGAGCAAGATCTCATTACTCTTCAAAAACATGGAGATTTACAGGGATTTTTTAGTCGAGGAAGTATAAATGGTTTTGTTCTGGTCACAAATGAGTCGCTAGGAAATCTAAACCAAATAACTCTGGAACACGATAACTCAGGCGATAATCCATCTTGGTTTGTAGAAACAGTGGTAATCCGAGACAGACAAACAGAAGAACGCTGGGAGTTTCCTATAAATAGATGGCTTGCACTAGAAAAAGACGATGGACAGATAGAAGTTAGTGTCCAAAACATAACAGCTACTTCCTTTTCAGCCGAGGTGAGGTCACGCTTCGCGAGGAAAATAGCTGACAATCATTTGTGGATGTCAGTCTTCGGTAAGGCGTGCAGTAGTACATTTACACGCGTGCAAAGAGCATCGTGTTGTCTTTCAATTCTTTTCAGTGCAATGATAGCAAATGCCATGTTTTATAATACTGGTGGGGAATCGACGGGAGCCATACAAATTGGACCTTTCAAGTTTTCCTGGAGACAAGTAGTCGTTGGAGTACAGAGCACTATAATAGTGGCACCTGTAAACATTCTTATCGTGTTTCTGTTTAAGTCAAGTAGAACGAAGGAAAATAAAGAGGACAAATATAAAGAATCATTTCTGACAGAACAACTCGTCAATGAAATAAATGGTCAAGGCTGTATGCTGCCACATTTCTGTGTATACATAGCTTGGTTTCTCTGCTTTGTCACCACTATGACAGCAGCAGCATTTACGTTATTTTACAGTCTTATGTGGGATAAGGAAGTCGCTGAGCAGTGGTTGGCATCCATTCTTATTTCCAATGGACAAGACGTTTTTGTTATACAACCAACAAAGGCCATATTAGCAGTTGTTTTAGTTTCCTTCCTTTTGAGTAGAAACAAACCAACTCATAGGGACGAGGAATATGTTGAAAAGGAGGAAGCTTTTGAAAATGACATGGATTTCCTAAATGATAATCCAAGACAACGCTTTAAACAGTGCCTCATAGAGAAAATGCGCATGAGAAGCAGAAAAGAGGCTCAACTGGCAGGCATGGTGAGGGAAATTGTCCTCCATTTGGTATTTGTGTTTCTGCTGTCTATGGTCTGCTATGGCAACAAGAATGAAAATCGCTTCTTGATGACAACGGAGATGAAAAATACTTTCACGAGCTTTGAATGGGTAAGAAACACCGGCTACGTCTCAACACTTCTGAAAATATTAAAAAATCAATAAGATAAATAATGATAACGATACTTATGATGTGATTGTGATGTTGGTGATAATGATAATGATATTAATGACGATAACAATGATAATAATGATATATAAATAATAATATCTTAGCCCTGTTATAAGAGGGCAGCGTATTTTTGAACGGATATTTGACTGGCTCGAACAGGCAAATGCAATTAAGAATGGTGATGAGAATGGCAATTCTTGCTGTTACGAGCTTCAAAATTTGTTTCACTCTTTTGATTAACAGAAGCCTCATCATAAATTTACGGAAGTCAAGGCGTCAAATATAACCATAGTGTACGAGCGTCACCTTGTTCAGCTTCTGAAGATATATCATGCTTTTATTCAGAACAAAATCTAAACTTCCAATTTCAGTAAATAAAAAGGGGTCATATTCTCGTAAGGGCTACTGTGGAAGGTTTGGTCGATCAAACTTTGCTTGCCTCCAAAATTACAAGCAGAAAGTAGAAAAAAAATATGTATATATATATATATATATATATATATATATATATATATATAGTGTAACTTGATTTTCGTAGAACAGCGCTCAATACATAGAAGTAGAGCGAAGTATATATTGTGGGAGGAAAAAGACAAGTAAACTACAAGTTCATCCCTACAAGCCTGTTTCGTGGTCGCCCACTCATCAGGGGATTTCCCCAATGATGAGTGGGCGACCATTTTCCCCAATGAAATCCCCTAATGAGTGGGCGACCACGAAACAGGCTTGTAGGGATGAACTTGTAGTTTACTTGTCTTTTTCCTCCCACAATATATATATATATATATATATATATATATATAGTTAGATATATATATATATATAAAGTGTAACTTGATTTTCGTAGAACAGCGCTCAATAAGTAAACTACAAGTTATATAATATATATATATATATACAAGTTATATAATATATATATATATATATATATATATTATCAATTGAATAGGAAAAATATATATATATATATAAGTGGAATAAACAGAAGAAGAAGCAAACTTTTCTCTTGTGGCCCTCAATACGTGTACGTTTCGGCCATTCGGGCTTCCTCAGCACTAAATATCAATATGAAGTAAAATTCACAAGTAATGCAAGAGTCTTAAATACGGGGAATTAGAAATGTTTTACATCAAATCCCATAAGAGTAATATAACGATAAGGATAATAGAAATTAAAATAACACGCTAAAATGTAACAATAAAATAATGAAATCCGGTAATGAGGTGGTGCCAATTATACCGAACTATTTTCCTGGAATTGAACTCACACCTTTTGTTGAGACCATGTGGTTTGATGGTACATAGTTGGGCACACCTTAACACTACGCTAGTGAGCAGACGATCATCCATGCTATTGTTACTAGCATTAGAGTTACGTAACTGTTCGATAATTAGGATCCTTTGGATCTTTTTCTCGGTGGAATCATCGTTGTTTAGCCTAAACCGTTCACACTCCTATATATATTTAACAATTATTCCACAAGCGCGCGTTGGATATGAGATGATAGATAGCCAACGAGGCGCTACGCGCCTCGTTGGCTATAATCATCTCATATCCAACAAGCGCGAGTGAAATAGTTGTTTTATTAAAAAAAAAAAAAGGCTCCCAAGATATTAGGCAAATCTTCTCGACTTTGTTTTGTAGGAAGAAACGGGATGTTACAATGTACAGATCTCAGATCATGATATATGGGCTCCTATACCATAATGGCTAAGCCAATAAATATTCTTGAATTGCATTATCCAATGATCCAGTTTTTAATAAATATATACATCGCTAGTCGTTAATAAAGCTTTCAGGCCAACAAAGGTGCACCGCGCCAGGAGGATCAATAAAGATTCGCAGTCCAAACCTCACAGCCAACAAATTGCGAGGATGGACAGCTTCTGACGTAAAAAATATTAAAAAAATTTAATAAAAAACATTTCGTTCAGAGACCTTCTTCAGTTATTTACAACTTTTGAAATAAAAAAGGAGCATTAAATAGGATCGAAGTGCTAATGATTACGTAATTACAAATAACGACTAATGAACTGGTGCTAATAAACAAAAAACCTAATTACAAAGAAAGCAATGGACAAAGTACAAGAAACAAACCCTAAAAACTAAGAGATAAGAATACTAAATATGTTAAGCCGCATCAAACCAGGCACCACGTCCAGTAAGAAACAGGCAGCGGAACATTACATGGTTTAACCCACCATATAGCAAGAACGTGGAAACTAACGTCGGAAAATGCTTCCTTGCCCTTATTGATAAGCATTTCACCAAAACTAATCCTCTTCACAAAATTTTCAATAGAAACACCCTTAAATTGAGCTACAGCTGCATGGGCAGCATTAAAAGTGTCATTTCTAACCATAACAAATCTGAAATCCGGAAACTCGCACGCACTAATGATCGAGCTAGGAAAAGCTGCAACTGTAGGAAACCTGACATATGCCCCATGGATGGAAGCTGTAACATGGAAAGCATAATTTACGAGGCAGAGGTCACCACAGAAACCGCAAAGAAACCTACATCGGTCTCTGTGACACCGCGTTTAAAATACGTTACAGGAACCACTTGTGTTTATTCCGAAACGAACGTTACAGGCATACTACTGAACTTAGTATATATCTATGGAGTCTTAAAGATAAGGACACTAAGTTTAATATTAAGTGGCGCAAGGTGAAACAAGCTAGTTCGTATTCCATTGTAGCTAAGAGATGCAATTGGTGTTTGTGGGAAAAATATTTTATCATTTGTAAACCGCAAATGGCAAGTTTAAACAAAAGAAATGAGCTGACATCATGTTGCAGACATGTTAAGAAATTCCTGTTAAAGAACGTAACGTTACGACAGCGCGTGCAGTATATTGCGCGCGCATGTACACTTTGTTCTGTCTTTTAAATTTCGGTGGATTGTAACCGTTATTTCTGGCAGTTGCCTGACAATTGTTTCGCAAGAGGCATGAAACTTAGAGTTGCAGTAAAAGTTCAAGTAACCTAAATCTTGAAGTATAATTATCCACAGCTCTAGCCCTGCTATTGAGCACTTTTTAGTAGATGATGATCTCATTCCGCTATTTTGGCTATATATATATATATATGACCCACAAAGGTTGGGTCGTTTGGGGTGACCGTCTCGGTTCTCCCCCATCCTAGCGTTAGCACTGCACTGATGAGGCCCAGAAGGCCGAAACAGTACTGTCTGCAGTTAGTTATATATATATATATATATAAATATTATGAGAGGAAAAAAGGACGCAACTACATTTCCCGACAAGCCTGTTTCGTGAATCGCTTCACTCTTCAGGGGTTTAATGAAAGAATATACATGTGACTATCGTTTATATACTAGGAAAATTTGCATAATGCGCGGTAAACTTAAAAACTTTAAAGTTCAGTTGTTGCGTAGCAACGCTTTGTTTCTGTGTCGGCATGAAGATACGAGTTCGTTACGCTTATTTAGTGATGAGAGGTCGGGTCGGTAAATTATCAGGAATTTTTCTTTTAGGCAGAGGTTGCATCTTTTATTGGAGCTGTTGTAGGGAGAGTTAGATGATAAGATGCGCCATGAGATAGAATAGTCAATGTTGTCGTTCTTAAGTGTCCAGATGTGTTTGCTAAGTTCGGTAGAGTTTTTGTGCTTGGCGTGGCGGAATGATGCGGTGTGATTTCTGTGTCTTGTTTTGAAGTCGGTTTCTGTGAGTCCGATGTATGTTTCAGAGGTGTTGTTGTCGTTCCGTGTGACGGTGGCTTGATAAACGACTGAGGATTGAAGGCAGTTACCATTGAGCGGGCAATTGTTCTTTTGTCGGCAGTTGCATGTTTTGTTGGTTTCCGTGCCGTCTTTGTTGTCTTTCGTGTAAGGTGAGTGGGACGAGTGTAAGATGCGCTTGTTGTGGTTGTCGATGATCTGTTTGGTGTTGTTCATACAGCTGTAACTGATTTTGATGGTGTTGCGGTTAAATATTTTGCGGAGGCTGTGATCCTTAGTGAAATGTTTGTCGATTAGGCTGAGGAATTTGTGTCCGATATTGGTGCTGACGTTCTTGCTGAATGGAGGGTTGTACCAGAGGATGTTGCTTCGCTGCCTGTTTTTGCGTTTTGGAGTCGTGGTGGGTTCGTAGTGAAGGGTGTATTGGTATCCGCCTTCGTCAAGTGCTTTTTGGTACGGGGGGGCGGTTTTGTCGAATGAAGCTTTGTCTGATGAAAGGGATGAAAGTCGTTTGTTGATAAGTTTGTTAAGAACGACAACATTGACTATTCTATCTCATGGCGCATCTTATCATCTAACTCTCCCTACAACAGCTCCAATAAAAGATGCAACCTCTGCCTAAAAGAAAAATTCCTGATAATTTACCGACCCGACCTCTCATCACTAAATAAGCGTAACGAACTCGTATCTTCATGCCGACACAGAAACAAAGCGTTGCTACGCAACAACTGAACTTTAAAGTTTTTAAGTTTACCGCGCATTATGCAAATTTTCCTAGTATATAAACGATAGTCACATGTATATTCTTTCATTAAACCCCTGAAGAGTGAAGCGATTCACGAAACAGGCTTGTCGGGAAATGTAGTTGCGTCCTTTTTTCCTCTCATAATATTTATTCTGCTCTGCTTCAACGTATTGAGCACTGTTCCACGCGAAAATCGACTTGCAGACTTCCTATATATATATATATATATATTTATTAAAAACTAGATCATTGGATAATGCAATTCAAGACTTTTTATTGGCTTAGCCATTATGGTATATCAGCCAATATACCATAATCTACAAATATGGCCATCGTAGGTGTCAGCTTAATATTGAAAGGGAGCTAAAAATTTAATAAAATTTTATACTTAATTTAACGTTTTTAATAAAACAATTATTCCACTCGCTCTTGTTGGATATGACATATTACGCGTTTCACCACTGTTGCGGCTCTTCAGGCATAGGAAAGTGTGTTTATTGACTTATTACGTCACATATCTAATTGTAATTACAATGGTTATATATATATATATATATATATACATTTTTTTTTTTTTAAGACCATGATATTCAGGAAGCTAATTTATTCTTTTCTTTAACTTAGTGGTCGCTAATAGTTGTAAAATCTTTATGGTTGGCGATAATGGATGTGTCTTAGTCGCAAAATTGTGTTCGTTTTTACTTCAGTTAAAAAACAAGGGAACATGTATTCACTCAATCCAGTTATGTGAACTCACCGCGTTTGTACTCTTTGATTAGGTCAGTGATTCTCAGAGACTGTGGGGATGGCTAACAGAGAACTTTCTGCCAAATGTATACAACCAAAACTGGTATAATGGCCTTAAAGAGCAAAATGATGTTTACATCGCCAACAAGATGTCCATATTGATTGGCATGCCTTGGATGCGACAGTTAAGGATTCGTAAAAGTGTGTTTGATTGTATAACCTTGTTCTTTTTTTCGTTATTTGGTTAGCTCAAATCACGATCCGTCTCAAACTACTATGATGCTATCCTTCGTGCTTTTTTTTTGCTTTGAAGGTCGGTGTCACTCAGTTCCTGAAACTATACCAGACTGCTATTACGACTATTCTCCAGATATAGAGGACACAACAGAGTTGAGTCTTCCAGGCTGGCAGCCACTTTCCTATAATATATCTTGGCCAAAGGCACTTCGAATCTGTCCAAAACCCTGGCGTTACCACACAGCCCAGACGCTGGACAATGATCCGGTAAAAGCCGTGTATAATACTTATGGAGGAGGTGGATTCGTAGCCGTCCTGGGTTATGATGAGCAAACAGCAAATCGTGTCATAGGTGAGACTTTTGGAAACGGCTGGCTTGATCGAAAAACTCGTGCTGTAGTCTTGGAATTTGCAGCGTTCAACATCAATACGAACCTTCTCAGCATCATAACGTTTATCTACGAAATGATTGCAGCTGGTGCAGCCTACACAGTAATGAGGGTGGACACCCTCGAGTTGTTCAGTACGGAATCGGGAGCTCTCATGTTTTACCTCATTTGTCAGTTCTTATTCTTGGCAATGGTGCTATTTTACTTCATCATGATGTTGTTTCACCTTTACCGACAACGGTTGGGATTTTTCAAGTCTATCTGGAATATGGTTGACTTTTTGATGATTGTCTCTTCTGCAACGTCCGTAGCGTGCTACGTGATGAGATCCAAGACAATATTAAACAGTATCAACGCAATTAAAAAAAATCCCTTCGAAATTATCCATTTTCATTCTTCATTGAATTGGGCCAGCTGGGAAAACGCTTCTATGGCTCTGGCAATTTTTATGGTTACAGTGAGGCTTTTAAATTTGATTCGTTTTAATCCTTATGTCATATATTTGTTTTCATCGTTCCGTCAATCTGTAGGCTACCAACTGTCCTATTTGGTTTTCTTTGTCATAATATTCAACGCTTTTGTTATATCAGGAATGCAGCTTTTTGGAGGAGTAGTTTATCACTATTCTAGTTATCTACATGCTGTCATTTCACAATTTGAATTTCTGTTGGGAAAAGCGGTCCCAATTGCTGATCTTCGCAAAGATAAACCTTTTATTGGCCCAACTTTTGTTCTCTTTTTCATGCTAATAATGACCATATTTCTTATGAATATGTTGGTTTCTGTACTGAACGCGTCTTACACTGACGCCAGGGATAACGCCGAAGAAAGTGCAGAAGAGCTTGAAATGGCGCGCTTTATTGGGGAACGTTTTATGGATTTATTCCAAGAAGGAAAAAGGCGACCTGAATTAAAATTATTTTGCGACGACACAACTTTTGTTAACATGTGTCGCTCCGATGCAGAACCATTCTGTTTAAATTCACGGAGTCTCCTTCAGTGCACGGAGGAACGGTTAGCAAAATTAGACAAAAGAATAAGTGCACTCAACAGACGCACAGAGAACATCGGTGGTGATGACCAAAAAGAGGAGGAAGAGTTTCTCTTTCTCCTTGATTCAATGTTTATTTCTCATTGATATTAAGATGGGTTATTTTTTTCATTTTGGGTCAAGTTTAACTCGAACTTACTCTGTGAGTTCTCGATTCTTCATTGCTTCGTGACTACACTTTGATATCGTACAATATTTCTCTTCCTTAAACTTGGCCCTTGGCATTTTCATCATGACAATGTGATGCGATGAAGTCCAACTTACTCGTTAACCCTTTACTCCTTGGAATTAGTATGCGCATAATCCATACTGTTCTCTAAACTTTTTTCTAAGGCACTGATAGGAAGAATTTGTTTAACAATCAGACGGTTTTTTTAGTCGGTGATCTTTTCCTTTATTCTCACGACTTTCATGTTTGATCCAGGGTTGATAGTGTAAGGAGAAGCTAGATTCTCGTCACTCTTAGGTATTAAAGGGTTAACGTGCCTATCCAGCGCAAAATCGCATCGCTGCTTCGAATACTTGGAATCATTTCTTAAAGAAGGGTGTTTATAATAAAACATGAAATTGGGCAAAACCGTGCTTGACGTTGTGCTTTCAAGGTATTTTTATTCGCACTTTGTTAAGTGTTACCTTAAGTAATAAACAAAGTATTCTGAAGCTGTTTTTACCTTCTGTTAATAAAGCAATATTTACGATGTGTTTTTAATTTTTCCCCTCCTGGCCATAATTGAAAGCAGGTGTCTTTGGACTTCTCAATTTCGTTAAGAGTCCCAGAGATGATGGCCCTTTCGTCTAATTTTTTTTGAGTTGTAGGCTTTGTCGTATATATTTGTAAGGCTTTTGAATTCATTTCCGATCGATAGTTCGATACTCAAGTTATATTTTGGCATTACTACTATATCCTAGAACATTCCTCGCATTTATCAGGAAAGTTTCAAAGAATTCGAGCATACACGAAGGCGATTGTAGCAAGAACGCAAGCACGTATACTTTAGAGTCTGTTTAACTTTTATCGCAAACCAAGTAAGGCAACCAGGATTTAAAATTTAGTCGTTTCTCCCCGGGCTCAGTGGCGAAATGAGGCCCATCCTATAACAAATAGCAAAGAAATGGAAGATTCTAAGGTACTAAAATAACGACCTGCGAACTGGATGACTCTTAAACTGAACTAATTGATTTACTCCATCTAATTTTGTGTGTTTTCGTGTGCTTTAACACGTGAGGGGGTTACAGGTTTTGCAGATTTTGCAAAGAATGCATCCGTTTATCCTATTACTTAGAAGATGGACACGATCCAGCGAGTTTTTATGGCCTATTGCGTTCTGATATTGGTCATTTTTAAAAGCAAATGTTTGCTTAAGCAGAATTTAAAGTTTTAAGCGTTAGTGAAAAAAAGAAAAAACAGAAAAATCGAGCAAAGAGTGAGCCGCTAACGTTAGCCTGAAAATGGTGTATACGAAAACAGAAACGATCTATTCATTTTCCTGAAAGGATTTAACCCTTTTCTATCAAGCCACGCATACATCAGTTAAATTTGCATGACTACTGTTGTTATTTGATTCTTGTTGAACTTAAGAGACAACATTATGTAACTGTGTACATTGCAAGGCTGTTTGATTTGACACATATTGCAGCCTAAAACACCTACAATGATTCCCGATTTCCATTGCAGTGAACCGTTTAAATAATAATAAATCCCAAAAATTTAGCATTCTGCTGCAAGAGCAACACTGAAAAAGTGTCTATCTTTTAAGATCAAAACTTGCTTAAGAAATCAAAAGTTTGCATTCAAAACACACCTCAGGGCCAGATCTTACTTTTTGGCTGGAGAATTCCTTCTCACTCTATCATCTAGCCCTTGTTCCTCCGTTTGACGAAAGCTAGTGTCGCAAACACAACCTTTGCCTCATTTATGACCGAAAAGAATTCTGGGAAATTCCACCACAACTCGGGAAGGAAACACCTCACATTTCCATTTTGACAAATTATTATAATTGTCGGGCCACCCAGTCCTATCAGCAAAATATCACATCCATCAAGACTTTTGCCGCTCAAAACTGGCTCAAAAAGCCTTGGTAGGTCCTAGTAGCCATCTACAGATGGGCCAGAGAGACGACTTCACTTGTGAACTCGCCAAACCTGCATGAAAGCATTTTGGCGCTCCAGTCTACATGAAACCACCTCTCACCTCTGTTTTTTTTTTCATAGGCTTGCCTCTACCCACATTCCAGCTTAATGATGCTGTCCTGAGGGCGTCTGTAGAGGAAAATGGCTCCAAAAACACTTATAAACGCGAGAAAACGAATCGATTTGAACGCATCCAAACACGAGCGGTTGATCTAGGTCACGTGACCCCAAAGTCTGAGCCCATGGTGTCACAAAACCGCAAATATTGTAAGGGATACCTCATATAGCGACAAGAAAAAGTGAGCTTAAGTTTTTTTTATGGCCAATTATAAGGTTTTGTCTGCTGGGAAAGGGTTAATGAAGAAAATTAAAATCACCTGACTAAGGTATTTGACACCCTCAGGAGACAGGTATGGCGAGTCTCGAGTTAACCCAATGGTTAGGGTTGGGGTTGCAGAAATCCATTGACGTTTTTCCAGTATTTTGATTTTAGGGTTACAATTTAGGGTTAGGGTTGCAGTTTAGGGTTAGGGTTACAGTTAGGGTTAAAGTTTGAGCAACCACAAGTCAAGTGACAAGCATTCTCGTTTACCTCCAGCACCCTGAGGCAAGTAGCCAGGTGACACTAGTCTTGCTGAGCCCAAAACATTTTGCAATAACCTGATTATTTAAAAAGTGTTGCTTGCACTTTTTTTTTCAATCCCAAATTGAGCCCTGCAAGGCTTTTGAAAACAATCTTCCCCTTCTAAATCCCTATTCTTTACTAAGATTCACACAAAACGATATAGTTTTACTAATATCATAACTAGTTAACAGCTTGCATAGTTAGAGACATGAAAATAGCAAAATTGTGACAAAATTCATTTAAGCCTTAATGATCAAGAATTCAATTTTGTTTTTCATATTTTCGGAAAGACAAATGTTCCAGAGTTTTAAAAGGAATTGGAATTTGAAGTAAGTTCATCTGTGCGTGATAATTATCTCAGATATGTGTTAAATTTTGGATATTTTTCGACATTCACGCTTGACATCTCTGAATTATACTTGTAGGGGGTCCAGAACGTTCCAATTCGGCCTCTTGTTTGCCAAGTTTGAAGCTGATAAGCATCAATGGATCACATTTTTCAGACGCGTGGAAACGTTTAAAAGTTCCCGGCATCGCTAGACTTCGTTTTTGTTTTCTGGGTTCTTCCGTCTTTTCTTGCGGTATTTTTCCAGAACCATCTCACTTTAACTAATTGGCCACTGTACATTTCCAATTAAAAACCTTGTAAAAGAAATTTGAAACGAAGCATTCGAGGAAAAAACACCACTTATGCATATCAAACCGTCGGAATAAGCCAAAATTCCCACCTGAAAAGAATCCCTGTTCAACGACTAGCATGTCAGCTTTTTGACTAACATTTACAGTACCACGTAGAACTTGTCAGAGTGCTCGTACCAGAGAAATTAACGAGTCCTCATGTAGTCACGTCATGTTTATTCCTAACTGACACTTTTCAAAGATTCTGAGGTCTCTCGCTGAACTAAGGGGAAAAAAAATACTTGGTTTTTGATACTCACCTAGCTTACGAGGTTAGATTTACAATCCCAAGCAAAACTTGTTGAGGAGATCGTGCCAGATAAAATAAGCCCTTGTTTAATCATAAATTAGGAATGAGTCTTTTTACATAAAGTAGCCTCGGGGTATCTACTTTTGCATTGAAAAAGCTGCCTTCCAGTCAACCGAAACTTACTTGCGTGTTTACAACGGTTCATCTTAGTAGGTTGGCCCGACATTCATTCCTTCTCGGGATTTATTCGCTTTAGTTATTCCTAACTGACACTTTTCATAGATTTTGAAGTCTCTTGTTGAAATAACGAAAAAAAGTGCTTGGTTTCGGAAGCTCCCTTTGCTTACGAGGTTCGTAAGTAATGGAAATGGTAAAACGATAATGGGTCTTTTTAACGATCCTCAGTGTACAAACTAAAGGAGCATGATCGTGATCTTGGTTATTGTCTTAGGCTTTAATCCTATGCCAGACAAACTTCAGTGTACTGGACTTCGTAATTATTTGTAGTTGTTCGAATGTTAGGGTTAAACATTGTCGCTCAAAGGTGCCAACTATTCGTCAGTCTTCATAGTTGTTTTAGCGGTACTTTTCTGGGGCGCAAGTCTTTATATTTAACTCCAAAGAATGACTGGAAAAAAAGGCAAGACTAGGGGAAGTAGTATCTGTGTAGCACGTGTGTACACTCACTAAGCGCCTTAGATAATTCCACTAATTATCATATCTATATATGCTCGAGATTGGAGATTTAAAATCGCGCAATAATTTTCCTGACTCTGTCTAACCAGTCTGATCATACTTATGTAAATAGCTCCAAACTTGACCGATAACGAGATGAGAAATTGCAAAAGTAGAGCTTTAGGATCTACTCTGCGAGGGCATACATTTTATGTTGAAACTTTACAGCTCAGACCTATTTTATTCTGAAATATCTCTATAACTTTTACAATCTTTTATACCAGCTGTACTATGACGACCACGCGTTATCTTCAAATTGCATTCTTAGTGCTGAGCATACGCCAGTCTTTTTCCGTCATGGCACGTGCACTAACTGGAGTAACTTGTCAAACCTTCAAATTTGTCGTTGATGAAGATATCGTCTTGAACCACATTCTGGAAGATAACTTATTTCAGAGACTGACAGTTCGAAGTGCCACCTAGTGCCATGCGATATGCAAAGATAACTGCTTGTGTATATCCATGAATTATTTCCCTCAGTCCAAAGAAAACAACTGTGAGCTTAACGACGCTAACAGAGAGATGGCGGCGGCGGCAATGAAATGGAGACAAGGAGGAAATTACTTCGGTTTGGTGAGAACATACAAATTGAAGGTGAGCTGCGACATATCATTGTATTTCTAATTTTTATTTAGTTGTTGTTTTGTTTTGTTTGTTTGTTGTTTTTTTTTTAAGTTCCTCTCTACTTCTACTTTCGTCACTTCATTTTTTTTTCAGCTTTCTTCATTTATTCTACTAGTTCATCACTGTAACAGTTTTAGTTTCACCATGTAAAAATTGCTTAGCGGCTACTTTACAGAGTCTGTTATCACCGCAAGACTTCTTAGCATTATTCCCTAATAGTCAACTCGATGACTCGATGATAGCCTCATATCTGCTGTTTTAGTCGGATTAAACACTTAACCTACTAAACTATTTTTTTATTCAAATGTTGTATTCCATGCCTTCCCGTTACAATTGAGAAAATCAGATGAAGGTGGAATCTCTTGATATGACGGCTACACCCGACTGGGTACAGGTCCTTTATGCAAATTTCTGACGGCCAAAAAATTATATCATTAAGATGGAGATGAATACATTAAAAGAAAACATCACTGTGTTAACAGATGCTGCCAGCTCAATCCTTGCCTAAACGGAGGGGTATGTCATTTGGCCAAAAATGGGCCTTGATACAGTCATTTTCCTTAATGAACAAAGATATATAGAAGAAAATAGATTTTGGCACGTATTATTCTGTGAATGAAAATAACTGTAATATAACCTGGTACTCGTACCGCCTGCCCTTATCAAGGATGCAGTCCCTCGCTGATCACTCGACACATCTAAGGACGACTTGCAACATCTCCACAGATGGTATCCAGTACAGGGACTACGCCCGCGCTAAGTTAGTAGATCACGACATATTTGGTAGATGGGACTCGGGGTGCAGAAGGTATGAGTACATCGACATCCGGGGAACTAACTGCTCTGATTGCACTGCGATGACAAAACAAAATTACAACCAATCGTGGACCATAAAGAGTCACTCAAAGGACTGTACATTTGATGGATATTCAGGTGCAGTACAAACAAATACAACTTCGGTCGGTATCATGACTGGGGGATAAATATAAACCAACACTGCACATCTTCCTTTGCTTCCACCACACAGCATTGGTTTAGAGCTAAACATAATTCGTGACACATCGTAACTTGTATTGCTAGAATTTCGTGAGAGGTATATTTGATCGATCGTTACATTCGTTTTCGCCTTAGTGTTTATGGGATAATCTGGCAATTGTTTTTCTCCTTCTCCCTCTGAATATGTCATTGAGCAAGTTGGTTGGAACAGAGTATCCTTTAGTTCCCATTTCATTCGCAAACTTTTTAGTTTGTTTTTATTCTGTTAGTGTAGAGTCGGCTATGTAGTAAGGAAAGAGCCTTGATCAATACTTAATACATGAGTCAATATGAGGGAAAAGAAAAGTCGTGGCAAATAGAGCGCTCGCCTGTATCCTCCCTATAAATCGGGATCCATTCCTAGACCCGCTGGCGTAACACTAAAGTATGGTCTGCCTACGTTGGATTTTAGTAAAAAATCTTTTGAAAGAAAATGATGACCCCTTTGTTAGTAGTCGGCCTTATCGAAATGTATAAGATAATGCTTAAGTTGGGCTTTTAATGGCTTTACATTAAATTTAGCAACTGCAAGGGCGAGCATTTAAAATTCAGCAATATTAAACTTTGTTTTCTATAAGTTTTCTCGGTTACTCTCTGGCGTCTCGTTAGATTGGTAGACAGTGTAACCGTCGTTTCAGTTGAAACGGTATCTGTTACACAAGGATTGCGAGTATTTGATACATTCATTTTACTCAAATTCTTTCATACTTGCTCTATCTACAGTTAGTCCTCATTTTACAGTTATTAAAGTACGACTTATTACCCATTTTGCATAGCTGTTTCCTTCGGCGATTTGCGTTACTTGGAAAGGCTATGTTACCTCTTACAATAACTAAGGTTTGCCACAAGAAGTTTCGTCTATACTCTCTCTAAAGATACATGATTGCAAAGCCAGCTCAATCACGAGAACTGCATCGCTCTCTTTCACTGAGACTTTACTTTTTTTTTTTTTTTTTTAAATTTTGCTTGTCATTGTCTTTGCCGAACAAGAGTGACTTAACAAACTCCCCCATACCAAATGCCTCTCGCAGCCTCTCTTCATCCTCCTTTACATTATGTAGGTTAAAATCTAAAATAGACACAAATATATTTATGAGAAGAACTGCAAGGGCAAGCATGAAACTGGCAGTAAAAAGATTACCTAACACTCTATTCACATCGTCGAGTTCACTAACATGAATGGTGTTACCCAGTGCTAACTCAAACTCGGAGGCAAACGAACGAAAGAATGATGAAAATGAATACACCGATTTGCCAAAAACCAGGAAGGCAAAGTGGCCATGTGCAATAAATAGTATTCCAAAGAGAACACTGAATGATAAAATGTCGTTTTTCGCAGTCATCATTGTCCAAGCCAGTATTTGTACATGCGGACTGAGCCGAATGAAGTGGAGAATTTTGAACGTGGCAATAAACAAAGCAAATGCCAGAGCAGTATTTTCCATATCAGTCCAAAAAATCGCATACTGGAAGCTGACCGTCACAAAAGGATTCCTTAGCAATTTTTTTACACTGTCATACATAAACTTTACCTTCAGAACATAAAACATAATTGCTAGTGAGGCACTCGCGAATTGAGCAATGTCTATCCAGTTCCACATTTGTTTGAAAAATGCTCTTCCCATGCGACATAGTCGGACTAAAAGTATAGAGGTATGCAATAACACTGCCAGCATAAACAACAACTGACACAGAAGATAAAAGTTATACGACATGGATTGAAAACTGAACAGTTTCATCGTGGTGATTTTTTCATATGTAAGCCCAAATCCGAATGGAAGAACTTCATAATGATACGTAATGATGCTCATAAAATTGGTATTTAAGTTCAAGACTTGAAATTCCAGAAGAATTGCCCTTGTTCTTCTGTCAATCCAGTCCTTGTCTTTGACCCCTTCCATCATACGGATAGCAGTCGCTTTATCGTATCCTAAATCAAGAACGTATCCCCCACCGCCATATATGTGATGTTGGGCCCACGATGGAAAGTTATTGAGCTCCTCTTCAGTTGAATAACGCCAAGGTCTAGGACAAAGCTGTGATAGATTATTCCACTTAGTCTGTGAATCTGACAAATGATTCCAGTGGGGAAGATATAGACGAGTTTTATCTTCTTCTGGGGCTGAGTAGAAATCGTAACACTTGTCAATAATCGTCTCAACCCCCTCAGCGACTTGGCAAGAATCTTAATTAAAAAATAAAATAAAAAATAAAAGTCCATTTAAGAAATCAGTGCTGCGTAAAAGTAAAAGTTTTAGAAGCTTGCGACGATAGCATTCGCGCTAAAATGGAAGAGTAATGGGTTTTACAGTAAACCTGGACGAGTTTATGGATAATTTCGATAATGCTGAGCACCCGCTTATTTAATGAGAAGAGAAAACAAAAGGGAAGAGCCTTACCTTCCTTTATCCGAAGCTGACGGAGTCGAGGCATTCCAATTAGCATGGACACTTTATTGCCAATGTACTCTGGCGTGTGCTCAACCTGACCATTGTACCACTCACCGGCATACGAGTCATGGATAAATTTACCTAGCATGTAAGTCCACATCTTTTCTCCCGTGTTGACCTAGAATTATAACAACAACCTTGATTAACAGCCTAGTGTAAGTCAAATCCGTTCACAAAACATTCTGGCAGGCAATCATTTTTCTCTTTCGATGACACTTACGGCAGCGTTCAATGCTAGCATCCATTTTAGTAATACCAGAATATTTTGAGTACAAGAAAGTCGGAAAATAAATACAAATCTGATCAGAGAAAAGTTATCTATTATCTAACAAATCAGTTTATCTATATACCTTGTAAAAAAAGGTAAAGCCATCCCAAGTGCCTCTGGTCATTAGATATCTGTGATGATCCTTGTCTCCATAGGCGACAATCATTAACAAAAGATAGAAAACCAGGAACATAACAAAGTGGCGAACAAGTCCGAAGAACTTTTCCTTCCGTAATTCAAAAGCCTGTCGCTCTTTCATTCCCTTGTTTAAAGGCGGTTTATTTCTATCACCTGTCTTGCAGCTACGTTTTGGTCTGTCGAAAATTAGAATCAATAAAAGTGCAAAGATGATAACCTTAGTGGGTTGCCAGACAAAGACGTCCTGGACACTGGAGACTACTACGGAGGCCAGCCATCGGTCGGCAGTTTGCTTGCCCCACTGAAGGCTGTAAAATACTGTTATGGTTGCAGATACAAATGTCGCCGATAAACAAAGAAGCCAAGCCAGGAAAAGAAAGGAATGAGGGAGAAGACACCATCTGAGTCCCGTTTTCTCAATAGGATCTACGTTAGAGTTTTCTCCAGTTTCGTAGACCACTCTCTGTTTTGGTCTTTCCATCTTTCGGTATCGAAATAATGCAGTTATTATTAGGCTCAGTGGGGCAATAATCAATGAACTCTGAATACCAATAACTAGTTGGCGTAATGACATTTGCAAAGGGCCGATTTGAATAGACTCATATGGAACTCTTGTCACGTGATAAAACACGGCGTTACAAACCATTGCGAGATATAATAAACAAAGGCAGCACGAGGTTCTCTGGACTCGGGTGAATTGATTACGTGGTGGTCTAGTTATCACAGAGGCCCATAAATGATGCTCAGCAAGGTATCCTAAAAAAACAGTATGAAAAAGGGTTTTAAAACTGCGACCCTCATTGCCTGGATCAGCGGACTTTATTGTTGCTTTAAGAGATCCAGTTCCTTTGTGCAAAGCGAGCCAATTGTGGTGGAAGAAGTCCCACTTCTGAATTGTTTCCATATCAGTAAGGCGAACTTGATCGAGAAACCAAGAAGAATTCTTTCCAGAGTTGTCGTGCCACAATTCTATCTTGACTACAATTCCGAGTGAGTGTTCAAGGTGAAAGACAAACTTGTCGATGTTGCCTCTTGCAAACAGTCTTCTTCCTGGTGGTGCACTGGCAGTCAAGTTTACAGACTCTAAAATGCCATCGGTTCCGAAGATCTTAACGAACACATTGGCAGTTGTGCTGGCATTTCGCCAAACTCCTGTAACTACAGTAAACTCGTACTTGTACGTGCCATTTTCAGTTGGTTTCACATGAACAGTTGGACCGAGCTATTAAGGAAGGAATGGGGGTGAGAGGAAGGTTAATGCATGACAATTCAATATAAGGGAATAAAGCTAACTTGCAACAAGCGTTACAGTATATTTATAATCTCAAACTGGAGTATCGTCTCTTTTACTTGAAATAACGAGTTTCGCTTGGAATATTATTTTTAATTTAAACCAAAGCGTTTAAGAATACAAATGTTCAAATTGAACGGCAGTTGTATTTGAAAACAATTTATTGTAATCACGAAAAAATAAAATAAACCTTTCTTTCGTCTTTTAAATCAGCTTTTCTCGCCCATATCATCACCAGAGCGTAGACGCCAAAAATAGAACAGACAGTCGCAAGCACCACGTAGTTTTCGGTTTCCTCGAGTCTGGTAAATTCGGTTAAAACTTTGTCGAGGTCTATCGGACTCGGTGCAACAACAAAACCTCCTCCGAAGCCTGTGAGGTGATTACATCGACAATGAAGTAGCTGATCGTCTGTTACATCTCCAACCTAAATTGAATTATACATAAATGGGAGATATACCTCATTAAGCAACAAAATACATTACCCGAACCTGAAAATATAACTTGTTCACCAACTCTTAATTTGCTCGATCGGGTGTACATATTGGTGCAAAAGTGGTCCTCATCTAAAATTATATTACTTGATTATCATCCTTTAAATCAAAGGAGCGATGCCAGTGCAGCCACACTTGTACCAAAGGTTCTTTATTTTGTTAATGTATTCATAGCTCGGAATAATTTATTCTTCGATGTGTTTCCACGTTCAACCATTACGAGAAATTTGGGACAACATGGCGGAGGCGGTTCTCGTGTTACAAGCAAAATGGCGCCGAAACAGTATAAGAAAATGTATGTGAAAAAAACTGTCTTTTCAAAATAGCTGTCTAAGAATGGGATATTCTTTCACTGCGTACTTGGAAATGCAGCCTGCATCGATTAAAGCGTCCATCGCTATGAAAAAGAAATACTCAAATTCAAGCCTACCTTTTCCCAAAGTATACGAGTAAACTCATAATTCTGACTCCATTTTCCAATACAAACTCTTAAAATCTGCTTCGACTAGGTATTACAGTACTTTTGTCGTGGGAACAACCTTGTGAAGATTCGCAACTGCGTAAATCGATATGCATTCTGCAGAAGTTTGCTCAACTAAATCGCTTGTAAACGGTCGAATATGTTGGCCCACAAATTTTCCTCAAGTCAGGAAACTCTTCGAATTTTCACAGAGCTCAAAAGCCAAATACGCCATTTTTAAATACCCCGATTTTAGGAAGGAAGAACACGAAAGATACAAGTCCCAGTAACTGCACAAACTGGCCGCCAATTTACTTGTTTTGACGTCTCCTTTGGCTTTCTGGGATAGGAAGGTACCAGGCCTTTCTCTCGTGGGGTTTTACGAAAATAGAAAGTTACGTGTTCACTTCACTTCCAGCGCCGCTATATGGAACTGTCCGTAATACGATATACCGCTGACATTTGGTAACGGGCTCGAAATGTCCCCAATTTCTGGTGATGACTCTACTGATGAACAATTTCGCCGAGTTGAAGTGCTAAGTACCCAACTCTATGGCCAAATGTGACGTGATTAACGTTTCTGTGTATGGCACAACATCTAAATGAATAATGAATAATGAATCATCACAAACTTTACTCTTCCACTGACCTTGCAGCCTTCTTTACTCCACTGGTCCTGGGTTAAAGCGAAATAGTAACAGCTATATTTCCGAACTGTTATAGTGTAGTTCTGATCTGTAAAAGGATTATAAATCAAAGTTCTGTTGTAATTTATCCCACTGACAGGAGGTGGCTTTGGCTCAACACAATCCCTTTTCTCTCTTTTTTTTCCCAAGCATGATCGTCTAGTCCGAGTGCGATTTAGCTGGTCGTGAGTACTTTCCACGTACAAAATCCCGACATAATACAAACCAGTTTGATTGAAATGTTCCGTGGACATGACCTGGTATGGACTTCTTGAACATCTTGATTTCCAACGACCATTAACGTTGTCCCAGCTGCAAGACGAATAGTCAGGCACGGTCGAGATATGGCTGTAACTGCTCACCGTTGGCCGTTCCCCGAGTTTCACATACACCACCATTAAAAGACTCTCGTTTGTGGGTTGAACCTCAAGAATCATGGAATCGGAATTGTCTGCCAGTTCAATAGTGTGGTATCTCATAATTTGTGGTCTAACAAAGTAATTATTATCATATGAGCTGTTTCCAGGAGGATTAAGTGGTATTTTGATGTCGATGTCAACGTCTCCTCCTCCAACAGGTAATGCCCCTGTATCGCTTGTGAACTCGAGACTAAGAACTTCTGATTTGATTTCACGGTAGCTTTCATGCCAGCGGTATGGATTGAAACTGGTTTTTATCATCTTCAGATAGAAGAAGTAAAGACTTGATGAGCATAAAATAGGAATTACACTCATTAAGATATGTCCCGTAATAAAAATTCTCACTTGTCATCTATGGGCGAAAAAAACGCATAGATAACGTCATCACTGACAGCTATTTGCTTTCTTATTACATTAAATCAACATATTACACGTTACCGTGGGCCCGTTCAGTAATTAAATCATAGTGCCCCCTTTCTTGTCCTTACCACAGTTTGACGTCATCAGTGCTCTACTACTGAACAGACGCATGGCAATATGACATCTATTTGTTAATTTTTTAGCATGTTTACTACATATGATACCTGATACTCAGCCCACTCCACTCTATCATTTGCAAAAGCGCTATTCATATTTTGTGGAAGACGAAACCCCTCATTTCCAGACACGCTCAAAGTTCTCTCTTGAAGTCCACAGGGTGACTCTCGGCCCACTATGATATTCATGCCGGGCACTTGCATCCTCTTCGGGGACTGAGAAACCGCTAGTCTCACCGCCATGGTTGTAAGCAATGTTCTGGTGATGTCCATAGACTTCAAAACAGTATCTTTAGCCTAGGAAAATATACAAGAAGGGAGACTGATATTCGGTAGTTCATTGACACCACAAGTCTACTCCACTTCCCACTGCCCACTGCCCCCTCCCTTTACTTAGTCCAATAATGGGGGGGAGGGTGCGGTGGTTAGTTAAATGGTTTTTGGCAGAGATTATAAAGCTTTCGATTTTAAGAATAAAGATTTGAACTAGACAGCATCCTAAGAGTATAAAGATGTCCAAACGTGAAGCGGCTTAGTTCTGGCTCTATGACTCACTTCGACGAGTGTAAGTGTGTTGAGTGGGTCATTCAATACCTGTTACATTTATTAAGAAAGCCTACCTTCAACTGTTCAGGTGATAAGGTTTGGCTATTTTCACTGAAAGCAGCTGCGTCTGCTGATGCCATCATTAGCTCCACCGTTCCAAAGAGTAAGTTAGAAACTCCTTGAAAGATAAATCTTTCCTCTTCTGCATTCATATTTTTGGCTTTGGAGAGCAGCAGAGAAGAAATGTTCTCTAGTGCATCTAGGAGCACATCCTTGGAAAAAAAATATTTTCAACACTTTTTAGTTCTAAGAGTCAGGCTTTTTTGGTTCTAAACTTGATTTAGTACCACATCATTTCACAATACTGTTTCCCAAACATTATAGTTGGTTGAACTTTATGTAATACTAAAATACTGATATTTACAAGACAAGTAACAGTTACTCCTAAGTTTAGTTAACTTAGACAATATGCTCGTATACCAGCGCTTATTCTGATTCCATAGCATAGAACGACTCGAATACTGCTAAAACCCCCCTTCCACAAACTTGACTTGTAACAGTTTTTAATTAAATTTCCCTGGAAATACGCTAATATTGCATTAGGGAAATGTCTTTACTCTTCATGTAAACTGAAAGGAATACTGCACCTTTTGATCATGGGTTTGCCAACATATCACTGGTGAACCTCCCGTAAATTTTTTTTAGTTTTTCACAAACTTTACTGGAATTCCGATAGCGATGCGTCGGGCTTAGAGCGATAACATAGCAGCTAACTCAACAGTCTATTTTTATCTTTCAATCCGGAATCCAGCGCGATGATAATTGAGTCGCAGGTCGTATCAGGAATTACATTGATTAAGCAAGTTAAGAGACGAAGTTTACCTTGGCGAGAGGAGATAACTCAGTTACGTTCTTTCCAGCGGAGGCCAGAAAGGCGGACATAGACACTATACTTGATAAATCAATTTCTGTGAACTGAAACCTCTTCAGGACAATGTCTCTCAGCTTAAAAAAAAATAAATTCGAAACATCAGTATTGGAATATGCAGACAAGTCGATATCTAAATAACCCAAAACCTCGCCACTTACTGCACTTTTCATTTGACTGGGTGCCGCTGAGTTGGAGAAACCTCTTGTGGCCACTAGTTCTTGTTTTTCTAATGTCAAAAGTATTGCTGCCATTAGCTGCCAAGCCTTATGAGTATCCTCTTCGAAGATGAACTGTTCAAAAAAAGTCGGCGACTTTCCTAAGAGTTCGAAAAGGTCTTGTTGCACTCGTGGTTGGGGCGGAATTACCTGCAGCAATAATCATGGTTTAAATTATAGAATGAAACTAATCAAATTAATAAACAAATTCCTGCTAGAAAGAATAGTAATTTTTTTTTATTCGTGAATCGCGATTGAAGATAACAAGATATTTGCATGTCCACGTCCACGAGTTTTTATTTAAATGTGACCCGTCACTCAAGAGCTCAATTAATCGTGATTCGTGAAGCACTTTGTTCCGCGTGATGACTCTCCGGCTATTTTTTTTTTTTATTACTTTTAGAAAATGTACGTATTGTTCTTAAACGACTGCGGTCCGGTTTTGAACAGGTTTTAGATAGGAAATAGACTTCATATGCATACAAAGTCCATCTCCTTTCTTATAACTCTATTTTGGCGTGTAAGAATGGTCAAGGCTAGAAAAAATCAAATACAATGAATATATGAAGTTCATAATGTAATTCAATGTGATGGTCTTGAATTTCGCGTGAATATGATAGAGTTTTCGATATTGATCATGATGCGTGAAAAGGCCAAATGTTTTCACTTGACTGTGTTATAGGGTTATATTTGGACCCTCTGAGAAAATTGTTCGGTTTCAGACGTTGACATAGATAGAATACATCGAGCCGGTATACCTTTATTGTTATGTCCACCTCAGATGTAGCACCATTGCTTCTTGACACAAATACCTTGACCTTAGATTCATATCCGCTTGAGTAATTTCCTTGCGGTAAAACTAATTGCTGCCTTGCGTTCAGGCCATGATATAAAGTATGGTGAATGTTTCCTTCTCCGATAACCTGCACGTCGTAAGTAATCAACTCATCCAGGGGGAACCATTCAAAGCAATGCAACTGAAACGAAGTATAAACAGCTTCGCCAGTCTCAGGGGTTATAACGCATGAGCCATTCCAGGGGAGGACTGCAGTCCTAAAGATTTGTACGGTTTTAGAGGATGCTTCATCTTTAGGTGTCACGGTTAACTGTAGTCGATACTTCATATTGTCCTTTAAACTATTTGGACCAACTGAGAACACATTCGACCTCTGAGGGGTGCTGGAAATTTGAGTCCAAGTCAAGTTTCTATCTTCTTGATAAAGGATCCACTCAAACTGCACTTGACTGTCACAAGAATAGCCAGGGTAATCGGCTGAGATGGTCAGCGGTGCTGATGGATTGACGCATAATCGATCGCCCAACACGAACCTGCCAAACCAAAAATTAAAGATTCAGTTGCAAGCGATGACAGAGTCAAAGATACGGAACAACATGGAGAAGATGAAAGAAACACAAAAACGGGAATAAAGTTAAATGGTAGTCAATGCATATCGAGGGATGATTCAAAGAAATAATGCTTGTTGCATTTTTCCATCTTTAACTAATTGTTCTTATTATCATTATGGTTGAGTGAGCACAATGATCCCTTAAAAGCGTGCGCTTTGCTTCATGGAGCCTCAAGAACAAAAATGAATTAAAGAGGAAACAATTTACTCGATATACTAACAAAAATGACACTTCAGGAGGACTCCCTTCGATCACATGTACTTTCTTTGAGTCGCTTGACCATCTGGCGTCTTTTGTTACAATAAGCTTGAAAACGTACGTCTCACTTGTATTATCTATTACAGAAGCGTTTAAGGTAATTATAGGCTCCTTGAATTCTAGTCTTCCAATTCCCGTGCCGAAACAGCCTCCCTGTGACTCACCAGAGTGGTTTAAGAGGATGGGCGCAATTTGGATGTCATTAGGATTCTCATTTGGAAATATCTCGTCTGATCTCTTACAAAGCCAAAAAAACTTTAGTGTCTCCCGGGCTCCATGGCCAACATGAGGATCATATGACTGGGACCCATTTAGGGTAATAATTTGCTTGTTTCCTCTTGTGATTTCAGTTTCACCAGATATCCTCGCAACTAGCGGTGAAGGACGTATAATGATATAACCCTTATCAAACACACTGTACGTCAAATTATCGCTTCCTTGGAGTATGGTAAGAGAAAGAAACAAAGCATGCACCATATGGGCATATTGCAAATGGTGGTCAGTGAGGGTCCATTTATCTTTTTCGGCCGAAACAACAGTTCCATTCAATATAGCGTCAGAGTTGTTTAAGGTTGGATCTGCTAGGATCCAAGACATGTTCTGAGTCCATATCTTTGAACATCTTACTGCAACGTTCGCAGTAAAAGTGTGATATGAGCTGAGCTGAACCACAGTGGGTTGATCAGCAGTGCGTCCTACATCATTTATACGTACTCGTGGAGTATCGCACAATGTAGTACCTAAAATGGCGGGGAAATGATGATAGCCTTAAGACTGTGGTTCAACACCCACTGTCTATATATCTGGTTCTGTTAAGTTGTGCCCTTAGAAGTTGAACTGGACCCATTCCTACCTTAAATCTACAGTATCCTACCATATCTCTAAGGTAAGGTAAAACCTCTTAGAATGGTCATAATGAAGGCTTTGAGTTACAAAGGTTTAATTTGAATGCCTGCACTGGCACAAAATTGCTTTATTCGATGCATTTTCATACATAAATGAGCCTTCATTTTCATTTCCCCCATTGTTCGATGGGGTCTGGCCATTATTTATCACATGGGGGAAGGCAGGTGGAGGATTGTGATTGTGTCACAGGGAAATATATCTGATCCCAATAAAGTGATATTCTCATGACTCCTTATCCCCTCTAATTGGCAGCTAATCGGCAGACATTTTTCTCTTGCCCCCCCCCCCTCCACTATTCTATCGGTGATGATCCCCTCAACACCTCTGGAAACCATGTGATCTCCCCCAATTCCTCCCACCCCTTCCAGGCAAGAAATAATATCACTTGTCCCTATAACATGCGCATCTTGGGAAATTATCACGGGCATTGTTTGTTAACCAATCATATAAGATATGTTTGTAGCACAGTTTGACGTACCAAAACAGAGATGAGCGTCCACTTCGGAGCAGTTACAGTCGTAAGATCCGTCCAAGTTCGTACAGTTGGCACTGTCAGCGCAACGGTTGTGGTCTTTACACTCGTCCACGTCTGTTATTGGGCCAGAGTAAATTAACCACGATTAAAAAAGTTATGATAAACCTAGATGATCAAATTAATCAGAATAAATAGATAGATAGATAGATACATAGATAGATAGCCTATTTATATAACTTTGCAACCCAAAGTTGAATTACGTCATATTTACATGGTAAAAAATAATATATATATATATAGCGGTTATAAATTAATGACAGGAAGATCGTTTCACCGTTACTCTGAGTTTCACGCAGCTTGCAGCTGTAGCTTCACAAAATTTTCAACCGAAACACCCTTAAATTGAGCTACAGCTGCATGGGCAGCATTAAAACTGTCATGTCTAACCATAACAAATCTGAAATCCGGAAGCTCGCAGGCCCTAATCATAGAGCTAGGAAAAGCTACAACTGTAGGCCTGACATATTTCTGGCAGTTGCCTGATGATTGCTTCGCAAGAGGCATGAAACTCAGAGTTGCAGTAAAATTTCAAGTAACCTAAATCTTGAAGTATAATTATATATATATATAGGAGAAGTAGTGTGGCACACGAGGACGGACAACTTCGAGCGAAGGAAGACATATACTCAATAAAAAGTCTAAAAAGTTTAATAAAAAACGTTTCGGTCCGAGACCTTCATCAGTTGTAATACAATGACTTAAAAATTCCTTAAATAGATTTATATAGGGCGTGGTAACACATATAAACAAACACAGTAATTACTACGCGAAACATTATCACTATAAAAAGATATGAAAAAAATTGTCGAATCCACTGAAAATGTAAAGGAACCAGCGTTGACTTGAAAGGCGAGAATTGCACTAAAATTCCCAATTAACGCTAAGACTGGAACCTTTGATGCCCGCCCAATTTGAAAAAATTCTCCGCATTAATTATAGTTTGTTCTTTTTTGGAGTAAAATTCCTGGCGCTTATTCAAGCCGAAGGGTGCCAGAGAGAACAACTGTGCGCTCCAATATGCTTCTTTGGTAATTAGAAGTTTCTCGATGTTACCTGAATTGTTTACTGTTGCCTGCACTTGATCAATGTATTGGAATGAGAAATCGCTTAAATCATGTGGTGTTTTGTTAAAATGTACTGCTACTTCACGGGTCTTTTTCTTAGTGACCATAGCAGACTTGTGGTTGCGAAGTCTAACCCTAAAGTCATTTGTTGTGGAACCAATGTATTGTAGGCGACATTTCTTGTACAAAGCCAAATAAATTATGTTCTTAGAATCACAGAAAAGTTTCGATCGTATCTTGTAACTTTTGCCTGTTTGAAAACTTAGAAAGGAATTAGATTCAACCAAGAAGTTGCGACAAAGATCGGATCTTGTTCTATTACATTTAAAACATCCCTTGACCTCGGCAACCTCTTCGCTTTCAGTGATAGGGCCATAACGGGATGGCGCCAACAATATATATATATATATATATATATATATATATATAAAGTGTGACTTGATTTTCGTAGAACAGTGCTCAATACATAGAAGTAGAGCGAAGTATATATTGTGGGAGGAAAAAGACAA